>NW_024524266.1:1057395-1201560 GCF_017590135.1 Pyrgilauda ruficollis | reverse complement strand
AGCGCAGGAAGAGGGGGGCCTGCGGGCGGGGCCGGGTGCCACCGCCTCCCGCCGGGCCGCGGGGCCAGCGCCGGGCCGCTCTGCTCCGCTCCGACCGCTCCGGCCGCCGTCCGCGGAGCGCTGCTGTGGTGAGCCCGCGGTGCGGGGCTTGGGCCGGCCGGGTCCCGCTGGCACGGCGCGTACCTAGCCTTGTGTTTCGGTGTAATCCCAGCGCGGCTTCTTCTTAGCGAGGTTTTTAAGGGAGAAGTTTGTAGGAAATGTGTGACTAATTCAGCATAATGGTCTCCACTGTGTCAAGTCAATTCGGTCACTTTAGGAGTGAATCTATTTTTGCATTGCCTTTCAGGTCAGAGAACGGCTGGCAGCCTGTTAGCTCATGAAAATAAAACAGGTGTGACATTCCCAAACTGGACTTAATAAATCAGTCTCAGAAAACACTTAATGCACCACCCCCCCCCCCCCGTACAGATTCCTACATATTTGTATAAAGTGTTACCTGACCTAGACATTTTCAAAAAATGACAGCAAGTGCTGCCGAGTATCTGGTGAGGTACCCTGGCCTTTAACCCAGCTGAGTGTCAAGGTCTGCTTCCTCACTGGGGATTTTTTTTTCTTTCTTTCAGAGCATACGGAGGAAATGAAGCTTACCTGGCTGCAGTACCTTAAACCACAGCTACTCAACTAGAATGAATAACAGTGTAATGGAACAGACATAAGGGTACCAAAAGTATTTTTGAATGAGTATCTTGTTTCCAAAAGTGACTATGAGCAGGTACCAAGGAAACAAGTGAGAATTCCACAAGTTTATAACCACAAAGATGATCAGACAGATGGAACAGGTATCCTCTGAAGACAAGCTGAGAGCTGGGGCTGTTCAACCTGGAGAAGGCTCCAGGAAGACCTTACAGCACCTTCCAGTACCTAAAGAGGACTTACAGAAAAAGGGGAGAGTGACTCTTTACTTGTACAGATAGTGATAGGACAAGGGGGGAACAGTTTTGAACTCAGAGAGGAGAG
Organism: Pyrgilauda ruficollis; assembly: GCF_017590135.1. Classification (NCBI taxonomy): domain Eukaryota; kingdom Metazoa; phylum Chordata; class Aves; order Passeriformes; family Passeridae; genus Pyrgilauda; species Pyrgilauda ruficollis. Next base: position 1,200,543 of record NW_024524266.1, on the reverse strand, counting down.
ACTGAGATAGATGTTCGGAAGAAATTCTTTACTCACAGGGAAGGGAGGTTTTGGAACAGGTTGCTCAGAGAAGCTGTGGATGCCCAATCCCTGGAAGCGTTCAAGGCCAGGTTGGATGAGGCTTTGAGCAACCCGGTCTAAGTGAAAGGTGTCTCTGCTCATGACAGAGGGGTTCAAACTGGATTATCCTTAAGGTGCCTTCCAACCCAAGCCTTTTTTATGATTCTGTGAATATTTTCCCAGATATTTTTCCAGCTTCCAACCAGATGGCATCCTCAGCTGAATATCTTGTGGTGGTTTTTTTTGCCTCACGCCCCCAAGGTTTCGTACCCATCCTCATAGATTGCTATACCATTAATTTCCCCATTCTCTGTGAACCCACATCAATCCCAGGCTTTGCAAGGAGTACTGCAGGTCTAGTGGCATCTCTAGATGTGGCATGTGTTGAACTCAAGGCCTGTGAGCTCCAGTTATGGCCACCCTTGCTCTTGTACAAGGAGAGTGAGTGAACTGCCAGTGGCAGCATGTTGTCTGTCCTGCTCCTGACTGTCTTCCACCCAGTCCTCTAAACAGGCTGTTCAGGGCAGAGCCTTTTCAGGTCTCTCAGACCACCGTGTTACCTGCTAAGGGCACCTTGCTGGTCTTTGGGAGGAAGGCAATACTGAACACTCACAGCTTTTCTGGACTGGATGCTGCAGGTCTGCCTGTGGTGAGCTGTCTCACACAAGTGTTTGTATTGTTTCCTCTTCTATCTGCCAGGGATGACTTTAATAGATTTTTCTCATAAGTAATAAGATCATTTAAAATTATTGCTTTTACATAATACTTGATGTCTGTCTACACCTTACTTAATTTTAGAACATATCAGATATAAAGACTTACCAGTGGCAAATGTTTCCTTTTTATTTTAATAGGTATTTTCCATAGAATTTGTCATTTAACAATCTTAACTTTTTGATCAAATAAGAAACCTATTTTATGGTCTTGTTAATTTAAGACTACCTAGGATGAAATTCAGGATACCATCCAATAACCTTTGTAAATGTTTGCTTTGTATGTTTCTCGGGAAGCTTCACAAGCCAATTATTTCAGCTTCCATAATGAGCTGGTTTTGATGTCTTGCTGTTCAACACACATCTAGTTAAGAGTTGTCATTAACTCTGTTGTCTTCTTTGTTCTGTACGGTTCCAAGCACTTTGACAGAGTTGAAATCAATACTAAGTAACAATGGATGTTTTTTAGGCTTAATTCCAGGTTTAGGTATCATGGGTGAAACTGCCAACAGATCAGAAGAATGCAAGAGCCTTTTCTTTCCCATTGGTTTCAGAAGGCTTAGTGTCTGCTAGCCAGACTGGCTTTTAGCACTTAGTCCCAAAACCTCTATGTCCTGCTGTAAAATCTTATTTTCTGATGGTGGGAAAAGCCACAATTATTAAATGCCTAAAATAAACAGCTAACATCATTCATGCTTGAGATTTAATGCAAAAGAATACATCTAGTGGAATGGTGGAAAGTGTTCTTCAAACACCGAAGTACAAAAAGAACCTAATTTCAAATAAAAGCAAAACTAATCCTGGTGGATAAAACCCATAAATTATTCCTATTAAAAATACCAGCATTCTCAGAATCAATTGGTCTGTGGCTGTAAGCATACCTCCATTTTATGCCACCTATACCTGTACCCTTACTCCTGCTCTGGGACATGTGCACAAGAGTCATCAACCAGAAAGGCAGAATAGCAGCAGAAGATTTTATGCCATCAGGAGACCTTTGCTTCCATCTAGAGTAGAAGATGCCTTTGGAGGTTTCAAGCAGTTGGAGCCAAAGTACACATGATCAGTGCCAGGCCTGGGCCTGCTGTACTCCTGTTGCTTCAGCACTAGCTGAATAGCCAGGAGGAAATGTGATCTGCAGAGCAGTACAGCTCTTAGTCACAATCCCACTGCAGCATGTCTGTCTGAGCTTCAGGTAAACTGTTGTTTCAAGGGTTTCACATGTATTTAATATTGTCAGGTCATGTTCTCATGTTTTTCTTAAGAGTCATCAAGGCTAAAACTTCCTTTAAATTAAAAACTGAAGCTCAAAGGTAAAAGGGTGACTCATGAACACCTTAGAAGGAATCTCTATGTTTTCTGTTCCTTTATCTGCGTGTGTAAGAAGGCAACGTTTCCCCTCCATCCTTGATCAAGAAGGAAGTCTGTTAGAAGCACAGCTCTGTGTGCTGTCCACCAGCAGTGCTGGCAACATTTCTGAGGTGAGCAGGGAGAATCTTTGGGGATTTTGGCTCACCTGGCTTCTGTATTTTCCAGTTTCCAGTCCCAGGAATACCTATAAGATTTGCCCCTAGAGGTAAGATCCCAGAGCATGTTTTGTATCATACATGAATAAAGCCAAAAAACAATTTTCCATTTCCATGTATTATTAGGAAACACATGCTTTGTAATTTTTTACAGTTTCCCCCCTACTGCTAAAGGTGCTGTATTTTTATTTCTAAAAAATTCAACCACACCATCTTAGAACTGTTGGCAGAGGAAAAAGGTTGCATTTGCTGTGTTAGCAAGGGCATGTTTCCATTATCTGTGGCCCTTCTCATCAAGTTATAGTTCAGAAACCTGACAAGGAAGCTGAACCGGAGAAAATACGGGGGCAAAGGTTATAAAGACAAATTACAAACCAGAAGCAAAGATGAGCTAAATCCACTGCAGTGGACTGAATTTCTGCTGGTGCTCTGTAGTAATCTGTGATTACAGACACATTTGACTTAACTTTTACAGTCTTTTTATTTTTAGAAAATATAGGTGCTTACTGGTTTGTTTCAGAATCTTGTTTGATTTTTAAAAGGAGACTAAAAATTGCCTCAATCTTATTACAAATGCTTGGCTCAGAAATATTGTAAATGTTGAGTGGCCATTCCACCAAATATTCACAAGGTAAAGAGTATGCTTTATAAAAGAGAAACCATCTTGAGAAATCTATTTGAAAAGAGTAATTCTGGGGACAGGGAGTAACACTGCAAAAGAAAAATCATTAGTGGTGGACATATATAACCAATTAAACTTTCTTGCTCTTACCAGAAGTCTATTAGCCCTTAGCATAACCCACTACTGTTCAGAAAACCTACCTACCAACTGCTCTGACATTACATTGCCTGTTTTTCATTGGAAGTGTTTGGGTCCTGCACCACAGCTGACCACAAGTTGAGGGTTGGTATGAATTCAGTCAGGGTTCAGACAAGTGTCTTTGTCAGTGGTTTCCAACTGCTGAGGTATATCTCTCTTGAATTCACTAAAGGAATGTGAAGCCCATGGAATATGTTGCCCTTGATCTGTGTTCATTCCATTGACACTCTGGGACAACTCCTGTGTATTTTCCTTGGCCTTCTATGCGTTTCCTTGGCCCTTCTAAATGCACATTTACTTGTTCCAGTCAAAATTTTTTGCTGACCTTTAATATCAGTGTAATGCTGTTTAAGCTCACTATGCTTTGGAAGTGCACTAGTGCAGCAGGTGCAAGAAAAAGAAGGCAGTAGCCAGGAAGCAGGTGTGGGAAGAGGCAGTGAGTGCAACTGCCTTGGGGCAAGCAGAGGAGGAGACGTGAAATACCTGATAAAAAAAGGCAGAAGTTTAAAACAGCAGGCCAATGTTAGGTAGGCATTTGGAAAGTTCATTAAATTCTTGAGCCTTTACTGGGAAACAGCAAAAGGACAAAGACAACTAGATTTGTTTTCCAGATTTTAGAATCTATTCATCCAACATTATTTGGTGACATGAACGGGTATTTCTGGCCTAAATGTCTGTAAACAGTATATACTATCCAGGGCACAGCCAATGCATATTGCATGAGAGGGTGAGCCATGACTCTGCTGGTCTTCACACTTGCAAACCTCAGCTCTGCTCATCTTGCACGTTAATTGTTTGTGCTTTTGTTTCAAAACTTACAACCACAAGCAAAATTAACAGGCTTGTAAAATTCTATTACCATCATCCACGTAAGCATGAATTTAGCCTCATAAAGAATAAACAGACAAACAAGCAAGGAAAAAACCTTCCAAGCATATGTAACTATAGAAGAGGGATTAAGCTATTAAATGGTGCGGAAACAGCAATTCATTAGCAGGAATAAACCCATCTGATTCGTCTGTACTATAAAGTATAATGACAAATTATCAGAAGACACTATATTTTCTAATAAACAGAGACACAGCTGTAATGATTACATAGTATTTCACATAGCAATATTCAGCTAAGGCAGAGAAGGAGAAAGGAGGCAGCCAGAATTCCTTGTACCAGCTACGTAATATGTGCATTTTGGAATGTTTGGAGGTTTGGGATTTTACGTTCCTCATATTGAGTATTCTGAACTTTGTGATGATTAGTTGGGATAACCATAATGACTGGAACAACTATAATTACTAAAACATTCCTGTTATATGAAGTGTATTTTGTATATACACCCATGGTATGTATATGACACGGTAGTTGTGCAAGTTGTTGATCTGGTAGTAAGTTCCCTTGATTCCAACTGCTGTGAGTTTAGATCTGTAGTAAGGCAACAGCTTCAAGAAACTTCTGAAAACCTCAGATACTTGGGGTTCTAAATAGGAAAGATTTTTTATAAACAGAGCAAAGGGGCTTGGGAGCCCAAGGTGGAGAGACACATACTTTTATCCTCTGTCAAATATAGGAAATAGAAAGAAAATTAACCCCAGGAGTCTCTTCCTTCTTTGATACATGACATTCACTTCTTGAGAATCCTTCTCCAGAGTAAGAAATGGGCCCCTAATATGAAAAGAATGTCTGAAACTCTATTCAAAATCTCCCATCTCTCATCTATTGTAGTTCAGAGGCAAGAGGCCAAAATAAGAAGAAAGCAGAGGAGAAGGAGGAAAAGCAGAGATGGGCAGTGGGCATCAGCTCCATACCTTCTAAAACTTTCCATGCTAGAGATGTACTTGTACACCTGATTTTATCCTTCCCACCCAGCTTCCTAAAACAATCACTGACCTGCTGCTGAGCTTAGAGGGGGGTGCAGAGAATTGATATTTCTGGGTACAGGTATATATTTGATTACAGCACTATACAAAGCACTGAGCATCATCACAGAGCTCAGTCCCTTCCTGTCCCAAGGACTTGTGCAAATTCCATGATGGTTTTCTCTGTCACTCTTCTTCTATTAACATACAAGAAGCTAACAGAGGAGGATCTAGTAGACAGCACTTTTAAAAGCCAGAGGATAACAAGCTCTTCAAACTCAGCACATCTGAACTATCAATACTTTTGTTGAAAGAGAGTATTGCTGAAACTTAGCAGGCTACCATTACACTTCAGTGTTTCCCTTCCTAATTTTTTTTCTTGTCTACTAAGAGGAGGGACAAAAGTTCCTGTTTAGTAAATTAGCAGGTACTTTTACAAAATCATTTTTTATTCATATGTGTAATTACTTGTGTGTGTCTAGAAAGATGATTACCTTTTTTGCAAGAATGACTCTTTTTAGGACTCATCTATATTCTTTTCAGATTGCCTCTACTGAGTCATAATTATTGGCTTGGATTCTTACACTACCCAGGGGACTGTTAACTACCTTTAACTGCTGACAGTGGCTCACCTTCTTGAAGACAAGAAGGCTTTAACAAGAAGGTGCCAACAATCTAGAATTGGAATAGGAATACCTATTCCCAGGCTAGTGCAGCCATTAGACAATTCCCTCTCTATGCCACAGTAAAGCAAAGCACACACGTCCAGAAACACTGGCTTGGAGCAATGCCTAGATGCCATGGTGCTTTTAAGTTAAAAACCTGAGACCTTGTGTATGGGGGTTTTATTTACTTAACAACTCATTTTTTTTTTTTTTAACAGCAACTCCTGGAAACAGAAAATGAGAGGAAGAAAATAAGGGGAGAACTTACAGGGATCTCCAGCAAACAAGAAAGTGCCCTCTGACATCTGCCCAGAACAGCGGGCCGGTATCAGTTCAAGAAGTTTGGTCTGTGGTACCGTCTCCACTCCTCAGAAAGTATTTGGGTGCATGTCTCCCACGGGAGGGTGGGAGGGAGGATACTGGAAGCACGGCTAAACAGCTGCCTGTTCCTCCCTGAAAACCCCACTTCTGGGCGTTCACACGCCACGCTGGTGGCAGCAGCTGAAGCATTTACCAGGGGCTGAGACGCTGAGGTGCCCAGCCAGGCCGCCGCTCCCGCGGCGAGCACAACGCCAGGGCCTCACCAGGCAGCGACTGCACCGGCGAGTCCGGGCGCTCACAAGTGATGACTCAGTCTCCCCTAAATTAGGGGATTGCCAGTGACGTCTGCTAAAAAAAAACAAGAGGCAGAAAGCGCACGTTGTTTTGCTTCAGCAGAGCGGGGGAAGGTCTTTCCAGCCCCACCTTCCCCGCTCCTGGCTCCCCGATCCGGGCAGAGCCTGCAGGCTCCGGGACACGGCAGCGACTCCAGGACACAAAGGCAATGTTGACCGCAGCGGGGCTCCTCCGCACGGCCGCCGGGACACTGTGGCGGGGAGAAAGCGGGCGGCACAGGGCTGTACTCGGGCTCCCCTTCTGCTCCTCCTCGCCGGCAGTAAGCCCTGTCCGCCGGCAACCACGCGGAGCGGGGGCGTTCCGCCGCCGGCCTCCTGTACAACGCAGCCCCCGGCGGCGTCCCCCGGTGACCCTTCCCGCGCCACCGCGCGGGATAAGGGAGCCGCAGCAAGCTCGCCCGTTCGGGCCCTCTCCCTCCTTCCCTTTTCCTCCCCTCCCGCCCTCCAGCCAGACCTGCCCTCGCGCATGCGCAACCGACCGGGGACCGCTGGGAAACGTAGTCCTACTGCGTCCCTAACGGCTCCATTTTCTCCCCGTCGCCAGAGGAATCGCGAGTGCGCAGGCCCGCCCCCTCCCCTCGGGCGTTACCGCCCCCTCTGCCGCGGCGCGCGGTATCCCGGGCAGCGGTGTCACAGCGGGGATTGGCCGAGGGCGCCGCGGGGCGGGACGCGAAGGGCGCGGTGATTGGCTGCGGCGGCTGTCAGGCGCCGCGGGGTGATGGATGCGGGTGCCCGCTGAGGAGGGAGGGACGGAACGCTCCCCGTTTCCCCTCGGCGTCCGGCGCCGCGCCGGGCACAGCCCTGCTCGCAGCGCGGGGTGGCGTCGCATGGTTCTCAGTGTTCCCCTCTCCTAGGAAGGGCTTCGTAGCCGCTCCATCCCGGGCGAGCTGGCAGGAGGCGAGACTCCTCCAAAGTCCCGGTACCCTACCGCAAAAGCATTCACTTGCCCCCGCGATCCCCCAGCCTCCCCTCGGGCCGCTCGCCTCGCAGCCTCCGCACAACTTCACCGGAGCCTGCGCCTTCCCCGGGGCTTCCTTCACCCCACGCCCACGCCGGCCCTGCACCGCCCGCCCCCTGGCTCGGCCCGCATCCCCGCCGCCTTCCCTCCCTCTCCAAACGTGAGTAAGGGAGGCGGGACGATGGATATGCGGAGGTTCCGGGCGGGGGAAGGGATTGAGTGTGTGCGGTGAGTGTGTGAGAGAGAGAGAGTGTGTGTGTGTGTGTGTGTGTACACAGCGCTGGGAGAGAGCGCATGCGCTCTGGCTGGCGGGGCCGAATGTTTCCCAAGTGTTTGAAACTGGTATTTGGGTTTTCCACGTTGGATCTAGCGCGGCGTATGGGAGCGAGGAGGCTGCGTTGATATCGCCGGGGAGCGGCGGCGGCGGCGGCGGTGAGGAGGAGAGCGGGGAAGGGGGGAGCGGAGGAGAAGCGGAGCAGAGCGGCGCTGGCGCAGGCAGAGGGGCTGCCGCTGCCTCTGACAGACACTTTGCAGAGCACATTTTGTTTCCAGATTGTTTCGGAGGAGCTGGTTTAAGCCCCCCTCCTTTCTCCTCCTCCTCCTCCCCCCCTCCTCTCCCCACACACACACGCACACACACACACACACACACAAATCCCTCTGATTGTTCTTACCACCTCCTTCGTGAATTACCCACAACGACAGCCATTCAATCAGCTGCTGCTGGCTGTAGGGGACTAGCGGAGGGTGTGTGTGTGTGTCTCTCTCTCCCTCTTTTTCACACAAGAGGAGTCAGATGTAGCTTCCCTCGGTTTTTTTCGGGGGGAGCTACCGAGAGAGGTGGGCAGGGAGTGAGACCTTCATCGGGGTTACCGTCTTTGAAGGGAGCAGCACTTGCTCTCACACGGAGAGGTGTGGGGAAGGATTTTTGTTTCTTTGCCGGATGAAAATGTTGAGTCCTGCAAACGGAGACCAGCTTCACCTAGTGAACTATGTGGAGGATTATCTGGACTCCATCGAGTCTATGCCCTTCGATCTGCAGAGAAATGTCTCCTTGATGAGGGAAATTGACGCCAAATATCAAGGTAAGTGTTTTCTATATATGTGTGTGTCCGTGTGTGTGGTTTGGGGCTCGGGGGGAAGGGTGTCTTTCCCTTTCTTTTCTTTAGAGCTGAGCCTCGGCTCCGTTTGCCCCTCTGCACCCCACAGGGATGGTAGCTTTATTTTTGAGAGGTAAAAGGAGGAAGAAAGCCGGGAGGAAAGATCCGAGGAGAGAGAGGGACTGATCTGCAGCGTTAGCTCTTGTCATGGGGCGGAACAAAAGGTCTCCGGCTTTTCTTATTAAGCAAGGACTCTGCTTTTCTGTGTAAATTGCTGGCCAAGAAGGCGGGGGCAGGGAAGTGGGGTGTGCGGTGCACAAAGGGGGGCCGTCCCTGGCCGTGGGGCTGAGGTGGAAGCGTTTGGGGGTACGGAGGAAAGTGCTGGGTGGATAGAGGGGGTAGAGATTACAGCACAACATTTAGGAATGTACAGTATTCATTATGGCTGTAGTAGGGGAGAGAGGCAGCTAGTGAAGGAGGGAGGGAAGGAGGGAGGGAGAAGAGGAGAGGGGGGTTAGGCGAGAGCGGGGGGCAGGGTGTGCTTTCTTCGCTCCCTCCTCGGTGGGTTTCGTTTCACCCGGTGAAGCAGCCCCGCTCCGTTGGGCGGGGGGGCCGAGGGGGCAGGACCGGCGTGTGCGGTGTGAGTGGGGGGGAACGACACACACGGTCGCGTTTACGGCTGGGCTGAAGCGCCCCCCTCCCTCGCCGCGCTCGGGGCACGCCGTCCCCGTCCCCACGGGCGGAGGGAAGGAAGGGGAGGCCCGTTTGCGGGACTCGGGGCAGCTTTGTCACTTGGTCGCTGGCGTCCGCTCGAGAAGGGAGGGGGAGGGGGGAGCGCTTTATTCTGTGCCGCAGGTAGCGGTGACAGCCGGGGTGCCGGGAGGGGGGACCCCCTCTCCCTGTCCGCGCCGCCGTGCATGTGGCCTTAGGGGCGGTGGGCACCGAGCCCTGCCTGCCGTTGCCTCAGCCTCTCCTCGGGCAGCTCACCATGGGAGCCCGTCAGCTCCCAAGGGAAGGGTCCGGGGGAAACTTCTTCAGGAGCCCGCGGGGGCTTGTCGGGGGTGGGAAGGGAAGAAAAGGACAGAGCGGGCATCACGCCCGACAACACCACGTCCAGCGAGCACCTCCGCGCTGTGCTAGGAAGGGGCGTCCGTGCTGTTTTTATAGACAGGTCTCGTTAGCATATCGCGGTTGGCCACGCCCGTCGGGGGCGCTGATAGGGCGGGGGCGTCCCCAAGGGCCGGCCGTGCCCCGCCTCCCCGCGCGGATTGGCTCCGGGGCCGCGCCGACCCGTCTCGCGCCCCCGCCCCGTTGTGACGTTTCGAGAAGCAACTTTTCCGTGGGGTTGATTTGAATATCTCAGCCGGCCCCGGCCGACGCGCTGTGATTGGCCGGGCTCGCAGCAGGGGGCGGGGCAACCTTGGCCGTCCGGAGAGTGACTGACGTGTCCGGGGGGGGGGGGGGGGGGCGCCGCTGCTCCAGCCGCGCCTCGCTCGTGACTGGCCGAAGGGGGCGGGGCCGAGCGCGCTCCCGCCCGTCGTGATTGGCTGCTGCCCCGTGTCAATCACTCGTTTGTTACCCCGCGAGGGTCCGTTCGGCTCCGCTCGGGACGGCGGGGGCGGGTCTGCTCCGCCCCCTCCGCGCCCCCGGGACCGCCGCGGGTTCCAGGGGACGTCCCGGTTTCCTGCCCGAGAACAATGGCGGCTCCGTCACCTCCGGGGCGGCCCCGGGCGCCGCAGAGGGGCGGGGAGGAGGCCGGGCCCTCGCCCGGGACCCGCTCGCCGTCGTTCCGCCGTGTCTCAGCCCCCGTGAGGCTGCGGAGCTGCGCTGGCAGTGAGGCTCTGGCGGCTTCCCTGCGCTTGAGTGCCGTTCGTGACGCCCGGAGCGTGCGTTCGCCAGTGGCTCGGAGCGCAGCTTGCCGCTCCCGCTGTTGGAGCGCGGTTTGCTGGCATTGCCGTGCCCTGCGGCTCCCTCCCGAGGCGGGCAGCTGCGCCAGCCCCGAGCCGGCCCGGTGCTCTCAGCACCGGGGGAGCAGCGCGCTGCCGGCGCTCAGCATCCTCGGCTCCGTGTCTCGCATGCCGAGCCGGCGGCGCCGTGCGGGATCGCGGCCTGCACCGGGGCTCCTCCCGCGCGGCACCGCGGGAACGGCAGCGCGCGCTGCCAGAACCGAGGTTTTCCCAGCGCCGAACTTCAGTCGGTAATTGTATTGTGCTCTTCAGACAGAGCGTTCCTCATAGAACGTGCCCACCCGCCAGATTCAGAAGGGTTAAGCCGATGACATCAGTCAAGTGCCAAAGCACAAAACTGCATTTCAGCCACTGAAATCATTAACTCTGCTTTTTCTGCCCTCCTGAATGTAGAATCTGCCGTATGTTTGAAGGGTCTTTTGGTGGCATCTTGGGTTTGGATTTCTTTTTGGTAGTTTTTTATTGTTTTGTTTGGGGATTTTTTTGTAGGTTAAAAAAAACCCCACCAGTTGCTTAAAATTGTTAGTAACATATTGGAATGCTGATTTGGTCAGGTAGGTTATATTGCAGAACCAGCTGACAGGTCCTGCTTAATCAAGGTGTGAAACACAAGCTGCAGCTCTAAAATCTGAAGCAAACCTTACATAATATTTCCACGTCTTCACTGGAAATCATGTATGTTTAAAAACTGCTGAGGAAAGCCAAAAGCTAAACCACAGGGTAGCTCTTGGTTTGCATATGTGTCATATTCTCCTATGAATAAATAAATAATAAATAAATACTTTTTTTAAAGTTTTGGTAATGCCAATGGCATGTATGAGAGATCCTAGTTTCTGTTAGATTAATTGAGGTCAGATTTGATATATTTTTTTTTAAATATATTTTGCTTCTCTAAGACAGACTTTTCTAACTTGTGAGAAAGGAAAATTCGGAGAAGAAAGGAGATGCAGGAAAAACATTCAGTGTGTTTTTGAGGACTTAATATGGAGTGCTGAGTGTCCCGTGCGCTGTAGTTGATTTGGGTATCATAATGAAAATCAGAAACGTCGCCTTAAAAATAGGTTTCCAGAGCCATTCTTGAAACTTTGTGCATTGTTGTTTTTCTGTAAACTGTTGGAACAGTCCTTGAAGTGCCATTCAGGATGTAGCATGTTTTAAAGCAGACACTGTAGCTGCTCCCCATTGTTGCCTATCATCTTTAATGTTATCTTTCAATTACCTCCTGCTCTGCAGGAAATATCTAATGAAGATAATATTTTTGTGTTTTAAAGAATAGCAATATGTATTTTACAGAAAGTATAGGTGGGAAATAATCTAAACATCCTGGATATTGTAATCCTAATCCTGCAATCCAGGGATTTACATGGCCTGATATTTTCAGCAGAAATAGCTCGACAGTAATGAAATAGCTTTGGGTCTAGACCGTGTATTTGGTGCTTCTGCATCTCCTGTCAAATAACCCAACAACGTGCTTCTACACTGGTTTGTGCTTTCTTTCCGTCCCACTCTTTCTCCCACTCTGTCATTCACTGAGAACGTTAATGTTGTTATACAGAAAATGTCCATTAATTTCACCTCTAATTTTGCACTTAACCTTGGAACTTTTGATGGTATGTGTATTGGTTTAGTTAGTTCCTTTTAATTATTGAAAAGTTTAAAGGGAAGTATTATCAACATATATGAAAATATATTTAGTCACTTTTTTCCTCCTAAATCAGCATTTGCATTCCATTCCTGTGGGACCACCTAGAACAAAAGTAGTCCAGCGGAGTCAAGAGCTGCTTGTCAGATACGAGCTTCAGGGCATCTGTCTTTGATCGGTGCTGCGTGCTACAAGAAGCTGTTGCTGTATGAAAGAAAAAATGGGAGGTTTTGTTTTGCCATTCTCTCTGTCAAAAATATTTACAGTTTTTATTTCTTCTTTGCAGAGATTCTGAAGGACCTGGATGATTACTATGAAAAATTTAAACGGGAGACAGATGCTGTGCAGAAGAGAAGAATGTTGCACTGCATACAGAGAGCCTTGATTCGAAGTCAGGAACTGGGGGACGAGAAGATCCAAATCGTCAGTCAGATGGTGGAGCTCGTTGAGAACAGAACAAGGCAAGTGGACAGCCACGTGGAACTGTTTGAGAGTTGTCAAGAGACTAATGACACCACTGGAAACAGTGGGAAGGCCAGCCAGGATAAGTCAAAGAATGAGACAATCGCACAGGCTGAAAAGCCCAACAACAAGAGATCGAGGAGGCAACGGAATAATGAGAATCGAGAAAATGCCTCAAATAATCATGATCATGATGACATCACCTCAGGAACACCAAAGGAGAAGAAAGCAAAAACATCCAAGAAGAAGAAACGATCCAAGGCTAAAGCAGAGCGGGAAGCTTCTCCCCCTGACCTTCCTATTGACCCCAATGAGCCGACATACTGCTTGTGCAACCAAGTCTCCTATGGAGAAATGATAGGATGTGATAATGATGAGTGCCCCATTGAATGGTTTCACTTTTCTTGTGTGGGACTCAACCATAAACCAAAGGGCAAATGGTACTGCCCCAAATGTAGAGGAGAAAACGAGAAAACTATGGACAAGGCATTGGAGAAATCTAAAAAAGAAAGGGCATACAACAGGTAGTTTGTGGACTTTTCATAGTGAAGGAAAAAACCCACCAAACCAGTGTATTTATTGTCAGTGTCACCTTTGTTGAGGTGAAAGGATTGTAAAATGTATATTTTTAAAGAAGGTTTAAAACTGAACCATTCCTGTTACAGGGACGGCAATAAGAAATTTTGGGTTTCATTTGGTAAGCTGTAACAAGAGTGTGGTCTGTGGACCAATGTATTCCAAAAGTACCATTATGAGAATATTCGGATGTTTCTTAAGAGATAAATTTTCTTTATTTCTTTTCTTTCTTTTTTTTTTTTTTTTTTTTTTTTTTCAAGTGCTGGTAGCACTCTACCCATTAAAATTTTGACAAATATCTCTGAAATGTAATTTTATTTTCTTTAATGAAAATTGTTATTTACCTTTTGAACAAAATTGATAAATAGTTTAACCACCTGGCTGTATCTGAATAAAGCTGCAGTACATTGCAAATGTAACTTCTTTTGGTGATAAGCAAGAACAAACAAAAGGAGGGTAAAATTTGGTTCCTGCTACAAAGTGTCAGTATAACAGTTCAATAGCAAATGTTTAAATAGGCTTAGAGGATTATTTTTTAAAACAAAAAAGTTAATGGTTAAATTTTAAACAACAAATATTTTATATGCTGGCCAGGTACCACAAAGGCCATTTTTAAATGATTGAATATGTTTTGTATTTAACCAGGAAGTGGTTTAGTAATGAGACATAACATAAACGAAGCTTTATACTGTCACAGATAGTGGTGTAGCAATCCTTAATTTGTTTAAGTTGTATAAATGTACATTTTAAGTGGAGTTGCACTTACTGTATTATACTTGGAAATGCAGCCAAATGCCATTGTGTAACCAATGTGCATTTCCTGCTGTATGTATGAAAATTGTACAGATGTGATATTAAGAAATAAATGAAATGACTTTGACAGTTTGCTTCTTTAGCAATCTTGTTTAATATCATTCATATAGCTCAAAAAAGCAAGAAATTAATCTTGGACCTCAGCAGCTCCAGCAAGCTGCTGCTGGGAAGCCTGAAACTGTTGTAGTGGTAACCAAATTACAGTTCTGATAAAGAATCTTCATAGAACGTATGGCCAGCAGGGTCGTAGGAGAGCCAAAATAGCATTCAACTTTCCATCGAAATCTTCTCATCTTGTGCTTGCAGTCATTCCCAGACACAGACATTTAGCTGAAAATCAATAGTACAGAGCTGGTCTTGTTCAGTTTTTTAATGCTTTTTTCACTGTGGATAGAAATGACTCCATGTTTGTTATTGGGATCTTTTGCGTTTTGGCATTTTCAAAGCATTACTGCCGCTGTTCCAGGGCAGGCCTTTTTGTTCTTCATGGTCACCCCATACAAAAACGTACTTGCTATGACCAGGAGCTATGCCAGGGATCCAGTGCTCTGTCCCTCGGATGGATAGTGAAGCTTGGTCAGGCTGTTTGCTTCACCGTCGTGGCTGGAGGGGCTGACATTCTGGGTGAGCAAATTTCATCCCCCTGTCACCCTGCGGGCCTTCATCCAGGTGAGAAGGGAGCAGGAACAGCAGTAGGAAGGCCATGGAAGTGAAGGTTGTGAAATCCAGTGGATCAGGTGAAAGACTCACATAAAAATATGGGAGCCTGGGGTTGGTTTTTTTAGAACATTCTGTGTATAATGGTGGTGTTCTGTTTTCTGAACAGTGAAACCATACCACTGAAATGACCCTTGTATTCCAGAAGATCCTTCTGTAGGAAGTAAAGTTTTGGATCTAGCCGTGCACATGACAGCTGAAGAGGTTCAGTGTTTTCTAAAAATGTACTGATGGGCCCCAAAATGCACTGCATCACCTTGCATGGATATTCCCTGCCAGACAAACGTGTTCACAGTGACAAGTAGCCCTGTTTTGCTTCTAAATAGGTGCACTGTGTGCATCTGCAGTCGTGTTTCCAGTCCCTTCAGACTGTCAGGTTACACTGAGCCACCTGTGCCCAGGGCAAGTGCCTGCTCCGAATCAGTCTCCTGCTCCCGAGGTGGTTTGGGGTTGGTGTGTAATTTTTCTGCTCTCTTACATTTCCTTCTCCTTTCATCTTTTCTCCAAAGCCTACTGGTTTTCCATTCTCCCTACACACTTAGTGATCTTTCCCACCCTTCTCTCTCTCCACCTGCTGTTGTTGTGGCTGATGCTGATGTTTCTGGTCTTTTCTGCCTCAGCTGTTCTGGCGTTCTCCCACCAGCCTATGCTGAGAACATCAATACCTAGCAGCAGGACTGTACTAGCAAAACGCCAGTGAAACTTGATATAGGAACTAGTGCAGACAAGGTTTCAAACCAAGCCTTTTTCACAAAATATCTGCATTGAGGGACATTTTGAATGTGAAAAGCCAGAAGCAAACAATAAAAATGCAAAAGAGGATGGTAAGAATGTTCAGCTATAGATGGATCAGTAGAGCCATATTTATACTGCTCTTAGATATTTCCAGCCACTGAAGGCTGGCTGTGGTCTCCCATTTTTCAGTCTTTTGCTGAAGACAGCTGCTGATCTGTAAAGTAGCTTGGAGTTACGTCCCTTTCCACATTTTTTCCCAGGCTTGTGTTACCTTCCCAACTCAGCCTGTTGCAGGCTGCAGCGCTGTTCTGCTGCCCTGAGGGCTGAGTGGACTGGCACGGGACAGCCTGAAAGGTCTGGTTTCAGTCGATGGGCACGATTAGTTGGATGCGAGGGACTCTGCAGTGGCACTAAGCTCTTTGTTGATGGAAGTGGAGCCATCTTGTGTTATACTGACACACTGCCAAGCGCTGCTGACTGTGCAAACTTTGTCCTGGCTTTGGTACTTCGTCTAAAATGCTGTCTTAGTTATTTGTAGTGAATTTAATGGCCACAAGAATCTTCTATCTTTTGAGCCAATTTTTGTAATTTCTGCGTGACAGATCAGCTATTTTGCAAACTTTCTTATTTTGCCCAGCAGAACGATTTGGGGAGATCATCTGCCTGGTTTGAGAAAACATGTGACTCTCGGTGACCCTTTCCCAGTGAGGGTGCCAACAAAAGGTTTGAGTGAGAGGAAGGTTCCTCTAGGAGCTGAGCTGAGACTTCATCTCCATTTCGCACGGGTTAGTAAACAGCTCTCAGGTGTTGTAGCATCAATGCAAAGCATGAAAATCATTGGGTGTCTGCTGAGGAGGAACTCAGAGCAGCAGGAGTCACAGACTGAAACTTCTCATTGCAATCATTCAGGCAGCTGTAATTGCTGCTCTTCTGTGCGGTAGGGGTAGCAGCTATGTCTGTATTGTGTTGCTGAACCCTTGAGCTGATGATAAAGTCCTTCCAACTACTGAAAAGTGGTGGTTCAACACCCAAGGGAGCTGACAGCAGACCTTGCCCCGGAGTCGTCCCTGTCCTCGGCAGCAGATTTGTTGTGCAGTGGGCCAGCTGGCAGCGCAGAACTGGTGCTGGAGGCACGAGTTGGGAAGTAAAAGGCATCAGTCAGGGAGCCCTTTGGGTGCTATGTCAGCTCCAATTGCAAAATGTTCCCAGCTGGGAGAAAGAGCAAGAGAACCACTGCAGGCCTGAACCAGCAGAGCAGAGCATCAGTTTCAACAATTACACCATCTGAAAGCATCCCAGTCAGGCAGAACTACTGTCTCCATTGAGCAGCAGCAACCTTGACCGTGCATATCATTAGGTTTAAATAGGTTTCTTACTAATTAAGCACAGTTGCTGATAACCTGTATCCTAATTTCTTGGAGTGTGCAGAATAAATACAATCAAATTGGACTGCTCCACTGTTTTAATTCTCATAGGGTATTTTTAGTTAATCTTTTAAATTGTTATAACAATGAAAGACATAAAAACACTGTAAACAGTTGCAAAGAATATAATAAAAAAATTCTGTAAGATAAGTGCTTCAAAATAATGTATCTTTGTAGTGAATTCTATTGTTTAGATTTATCATCTTTCTCATGGCCTATTTGCTATATGTACATAAAACCCCCTCACCCTTATGCAGGAATTGCTCAAAAGAGCTAGTAATTTCTGAGTATGAAAAGCAAAAGTAGTGTGAGTATCAAAAGAGTAATTTGAGTACCGTAATGTCAAAAAAGAATCAAGCTAATAATGATCCATGCAGTTTCCTACCTTCCTGGCTGTTACTGAAGTCCCAAATATAACAAGCAGGAGGAATGATATAGTCAGGAAGAGCAAGAGAGCAAATGCAGTATGTATAGAAAGTGCTGTAAACAGTATTAAGGTTTTCTCCCAAGTTTAAGATTACATTTCCAAGATTACTTTTCCCAGTAAGCATTTTTTTTTAAGTTTAAAAAACCAAAGGAATCTCTGTCCTGTCTCACAACAGAAAAGCTGCATTAGTGGCTAGGACAGTTGGCGGGGGGGGAGCTGGTGGCATTCCCCAGTTGCAGCCAGGATTCCCAGATTAATTTATTCCCTTGGTTCACTTTATAAACAGGTTGCCAGTGGTGGAAGGAGAAGAAAGGTGGGTGATACCAAACTTTTAAAAACAGGTACCTGTATTTAAATTTCTAGCTCTTGAGAATTGCGGGTTAACTTTGTGGCTTAAGATCCCACACTGGGTCTGGGTGAGATGGAGCTCAGCTCTCACAGGCTGTGCTTTGCACTGGGAGCTGGATAGGAAGCTGATATCACTCCAGAGTTTTGGCTGCTGCTGAGCAGCGCTGGCACAGCCTCAGCGCTGTCTCTCCAACATTCTGCCCCCACATCCGTAGGCTGGGAGTGGGCAAGGACTTGGGAGGGGACACAACTAGGCCAGCTGACCCAAACTGACCAAAGGAATATTCCATACCATATGACGTCTCCTGGGATATAAAAGCTAGGAAAAGGAGAAGGAAGTGGGGAACATTTGTTTTTTGCAACATTTGCCTTCAGAGGAACTGCTACGTTTCCTGAAGCCCTGCTTCCCAGGAAGCGGCCGGACATCACTTGCTCATGGGAAGTAGAGAATAAAACCTTTGCGGTTTTTTCCTTTGCTTGAGCGTGCACAACCTTTCGCTTTTGCTTTGCTGACCTGCCTTATCTCAACCTGCGAGTTGTTTTCCATCTTATTTTCTCTCCCCAGCCCAGCTCCCCAGCTGAGAAGGGGGGCGTGATAGAGTGGCTTAGTGGGCGCCTGGCATCCAGCCTGGGTGAAGCCACCACAGTCCTTTGTGGTGCCTGATGTGGGATGAGGCAGTGACACCTATTTATATCTGTTGCATGCTATAGCAGTGTTAGTTATCCGGTAGCAAGCTCCTGTGCAGAGCGCAGTTTGCCAGCTGCACTGCTTATCTCTTTATTTCGCTGAGTTTGGGAACATGCTAATACAAACAATGGCTCTGTGCTTTTCCCTGGCATTGATGGCCTTGCTGTGCTGGGGGAGCTATCTTGTGGAGACAATGAGGGAATACATCTCTTTCTCCCTGGACGGAATTTATGTGGATTCTTTTATTATGCAGGCTCCTGCAGTCCTTGTTCATCCTTACATGATCTGTTTAATTAGTACTGTAAGCATGTCATGGGGTTTGTGGAATCTGATGTCATGGTGGTGTATGAGAAAACAAATTTTGAGTGAGGTGATACCAAAATATTCCCTGAAGAAGTCAGTTCCAGGGTGGCAGGGTGTGTGGAAGGATTTGGGCAGGTTCCTAGGGCGGTTATCACCCCCCATTGCCTGGGAGTTTACACATGAGCAGGCAATGAACCCTGACAAACTGACCCGTCAGCTGGTAGAGGGGTGCCTTGCCCAGCCCAATGAAAGCCAGCAGCTTCCTGCCCTCTGCTGGGGCCTGGCCTGTGCCTACCGAGCCACAGTCCAGCACTCCCAGAGGACTGTGACTGAGGCTGGGACACAAACTGTGTTTGAGGACATGACGGTTGAGATAGGAACCCAGACCACAACAACTACTGTAACTGTCCCTGTAATGGAGAAGAAAAGGTGGACAAGGAAATCAACAAGTCCTTGTTGTCAATTAGAAAGGGAGGAAGAAGAAGAGGAAAAAGAAGAGAAAGGAGAAGAAGAAGAGGAAGAAGAAAAAGAAGAGGAAGAAAAAGAAGAAAAAGAAAAGGAAGGAAAAGAAGAAGAAGAAGAAGAAAAAGAAAAGGAAGAAAAAGGAGAAAATGAAGGAAAAGAAGAAAAAGAAGAAGACAGTGAGGAAGAAATAAAAGAAGAAAAATTAGAAAAAGAAAATGAAGAAAAAGAAGAATTATCAGGAAAGGAAGGGTCTCATCAAAAAACCAGTCCTTCAACAAATAAATCAAAGACAGGAGCAAAAGAATTCAATCAGGAAACAAAAACTACCCAGTCTCTGACGCCATCAGAACTTCAAGACCTACAGAAAGATTACAGCCGCCAGCCAGGTGAGCGGATTTCTGCCTGGCTGCTTCGATGCTGGGATTGTGGGGCTGATGGTCACCTACTGGAAGGTAGGGAAGCCCAGCAGCTGGGATCCCTTGCTAGAGATCGGGTAATTGAAAGAGGAATTGGAAAAGAGATGGCAATTTGCAGTCTCTGGAGACGACTCCTCTCAAGTGTGAAAGCAAAACATCCCTTTAAGGAAGACCTTGTGAGCTCCCCAGGAAGGTGGACCACTGCAGATGAAGGTATCCGGTACCTGAGAGAATTAGCAGTGCTGGAACTCATCTATAGCGATCTAAAAAATGATAACATCTCTAAAGATCCAGAGAATGTCCCTTGCACAATGGCCATGTGGAGGAAGGTAATTCAAAGTGCCCCTGCATCATATTCTAACAGTTTGGCAGCAATGTATTGCCCAGAAATGGAGACACCAACTGTGGAGAGAGCATCTTTTTGGCTCCAAAACTTAGAAGAAACTCTTTGTACCCAGGCCAGCACCTCAGCTGTCAAGCGTAGTCCAAGAAATCAGTCTTCTCCTGCCCTGATCAGAGGGAAGGAGGGCCCCAGACACATGACACGTGGTGCACTGTGGTTCTTTCTGTGTGATCAGGGGGAAGACATGAGGAAGTGGGATAGTGAACCCACCTTTAAACTGGAAGCCCGTGTCCATGAACTGAGAGAGAAGAAAGCTGAGAAAGAAGAGAGCTATAAGAGAAGAGAGAAGGGGCCATCCAAAAAAGCTGTCAGTGTAGTTTCTGCATACACAAGACAGCAATCAGCAACCTCCCAGACACAGAAGAACTGACATTACTTCTCTTGATCCTGGTGAGGAGATTTCTGGTCTGGCACTGTAAGGGTCAGACGGTGAATGCTCTAACCAGGAAAAAGAGTAGAGGGTCCCTCCCTTCTGCCAGGAGAAGGAAAGGGATGACTGGATGTATTGGATTTGATAGCCTGGCATATCTGACCCAGAGAAGTATACAAGGCTTTGGTAGATACTGGTTCATAGTGTACGCTGGTGCTGTTAGGGTACAGGGGCTCAGAACCCATCTGGATCTCTGGATTGACAGGGGGATGCCAAAAATTGTCTGTTTTGAAGGCTGAAGGGAGCTTAACAGGGGACAAGTGGGAAAAGTGACCCATTGTGACTGGCCCACTTGTATCCCTGGAATTGACTGTCTCAGGAGAGGGTACTTCAAGGACGTAAAGGGGAACCAATGGCTTTTGGTGTAGCTACTGTGAATACAGAGATCAAGTAGTTATCCACCCCGCCTGGCCTCTTAGAACATCCCTTCCTTGCAGGAGAGCTGCAAGGTGAAGAACAGCAGGTGACAATTACTACCAAGACAGTGCATCAGCAGCAGTATGGCACCAACCGAGATTCCCTGGCTCCCATCCATGAGCTGATTTCTCAACTGGAGAGCCAAGGAGTTATCAGCAAGGCTCACTCACCTTGTAACTGTCCATATGGCAATTGCAAAAGTCTGATGAAGAATAGAGGTTAGCATAGGCTATTGTGGCCTAAATGAAGTCACAGCACCCCTGAGTACTGCTGAATCAGACATGTTATCCAGTGTGGAGACTGTCAAATAAACCTGGAATTGGTGTCCTCAGGGGGTGGAAACACAGCCCTAAGACCTTTCATAGGATCATATCACATCCCTCATCACCCACAAGCCTATGGAAGGATTGGAAGGTATAATGCACCGCTGAAGACTATGTTGAGAGTTGTTGGGCAATGGGACATGGAAGCATTGGGATGCAAATTCAGCAGAAGCCACTTGGCTGGTTAACACTAGGGGATCTGCTAACCGCCCTGGTCCTGCCCAAGCTGTGGGAGGAGATAAGATCCCTGTACTACACACAGGGAAGTAGCTGGGGGGAGTCAGAGTGCGTTTCTCCTCCCATGGGAAAAGGCAAACCCATTTGTGGGATTGTCTTTGCCCAAGGACCTGGCTGTACTTGGTGGGTAATGTGGAAGGATGGGGGGACCTGGTGTGTGCCTCAAGGAGATTTGACCTTGCCGGAAAAATAATCTGTGGTGTGAGTTTTATGTTGCAGGAAGTAAAGAAGCAGGAGTGACATGAACTGGTGAAGAGTGAATTTTGTGGGGAGCAAGGCAAGTGTGACAACTACCCGAGCCAGGCCGATGTCGGTGCCCAATGGTCAAGTGTGCTGCTTCTCCTGTCCTGAGCACCCATCCTGATGGAATGGAATCCAAGTTGTGGACTGTTTCTGAACGGCTGGAGGGCCAGAGGAAGACCATGGAATGGGAAAATGATATCTTTGTGTGAAAGGACTGGGGATAATAGTTAAGGAAAAATGTATGGATCTGTATGTTTGGTATAAAGATGGTTTAAGGATGTAGTTTAAGGTCTAAGTGTTGGTAAAAAGGGATTTCAATAATGAGAAGTAAATACAGTGCAATAGTTAGAAGATTAAATTTTGTGGGATCTGAGTATGACACAAATGGTATGGAATAAGGGGTGGAGATTGTATTTGGTCTGGCTGAGGTGGAGTTTGTTTTCCCCTTTGCATTGGGAGCTCGACAGGAGCTGGTAACACTGCAGTGTTTTGGCTGCTGCTGAGCAGCACTGGCACAGCCTCAGCGCTGTCTCTCCAACATTCTGCCCCCACATCCGTAGGCTGGGAGTGGGCAAGGTCTTGGGAGGGGACACAACTAGGCCAGCTGAACTGAATTAACCAAAGCGATATTCCATACCATATGATGTCTGCTTGGATATAGAAGCTAGGAAAATGAGGAGGAAGTAGGGAGCAACTGCTATGTGTCCTGAAGCCCTGCTTCCCAGGAAGCGGCCGGACATCATTTGCTGATGGGAAGTAGAGAATAAAATCTTTGGGGTGTTTGCATTTGCCTGTGTGCACACAGCTTTTTATTTGATTTTAGTAAACTGCCTTATCTTGACCTACAAGTTGTTTTCCATCTTATTTTCTCTCCCCTGTTCAGCTGAGAAGGGGGGCAATAGAGCGGCTTAGTGGGCACCTGGTATCCAGCCAGAGCCAGCCCCTTACAAACCCTTGAGAAGGTCTGCTGGCTCTGCTGTCCTTTCCAATACCTTGGTAGTTCAGGGTAATCAATTTTAAAGACCTTGCATACTACACATGTAGTCACAGTAGATGACTACTACAGATACTGCAGTAAGAAAGAGTATAAAATTACTCCCACCCAGGTGGATGGACGCTTCACAGAAGTCAAAATTCTTTTTAGTTGTTGGGGTGAAAATCTAACCTCCATCCAAATTTTAGGAAACTAATGAAGTAGGGAGCAAAAGATGTGTCTGAAATTCGTTTACTTCTGAATTACTGTACTGCAGAATTCCTTGCAGTACAGCAATTTTGCGTAAGATGTGAGTGTGCTGTAAGCACCATGTGCCTGTGCACTGAGTCTGTCTCACTCAAAAAATGTTTCAAGGCGATTCCTCCTTGTAGCCCTATGGACAATAATGTTAATTTTTAAGGTGCCTTAAATTGTTGGTTTTATTTTCTGTAGTTTACTTTAACAAGTCAGTTGCCTTTTGTGTCCATCAGCTGGGAGTGAGGGCTGGAACAGACCCCATGGAATCTGCAGAGGATGCAGGCAGTAGGTGACTTCATGGTGGTGGCACATCAGTTTGCCAACACTGACGCTGGCTGAACTGGACCTGAACTTCTGCTTGTGCTTCTTGCTCTGGGGAAAGGATCCTGATGCAAAGAATATGGAGTTGTCTCTTGCATTTGGCTTGCTGACAAATGGGGTCCTAAAAGGTTAATATGTCCCAGGCTCATAGCTCAGCATTATGGAAAAACCCCCAAAACCAAAAAACCCCAAAAACCTTAAAATAAACTTGGATCCATTAAGTGAGTAATGCAAAACTTGGGTAAGACAGATAGAGTCACCTTCATGCTCTCACTTTGTGGAAGAATTAATGCAATTTAAATACCCTCAGTGGTATACATCCTGAATTCCCTCATCATACAATACACTTTGCTGGTTCGATTTTTTTTGTCAAAATAAATCAAACTTGGAAGAAAAAAAAGTATTTAGTGATAAGGATTAGAAATACAAGTGAATTGTGTGTAAATTATTCACCTGCATACAGAAAGGAATGTTTTGCAATGTTAATTAGAAGATATATATCAGGAGACTTTTCTTTCTGCCAGCCTCCTCTCTCCTTGAGATTTGTGTGGCTGCATCTGAAATAAAATGCTCTGCTCTCATAATAGCTTCTTCTGTCTCATGACTTTGGGAACAGACAATTTAGCAAGAGCCCTATCAGTAAAAGATGAATTGTTAGATTCATGTTCCACACACTGATTTTATTCAACAACTAAAAGATTAAGGGCAATTCTTTCAGGAAAGTCCCCTGAGTTCTAATGCTTTAATTTGTAGGTGTCTCTGGAGGACATTGGAAGTAGAAGGAAATAAATGTAAAATGTCTTAAACTTTAATCAAGTCTAATGTATGGTCAGAGGTACTTTAAAACTTTGGTCATGTTCATATCATTTTGGCATAGACTCACTGCAGAAGAGCAGTATGATTTTTTGAATGCCCTGATTTTTCATTTCCATGCTTTATCAGGATTTTATGTACTTTATGTTTTGTCTCAGTTTTTTGTCTGCTGACCCTATTCTGCTTGGATTGGAGACAGCTTCAAGAAGACAAAAGTAGTATTTTTAAAGTAAAATTACTGATACTTTCCATCTTTGTTATCCACACTAATGTTTTGGGTTTTTTTAAATGTAGAAGGTGTGGTGAGAGCTCCTTCATGCTGAGCCCTTAGATTCAGCACAAAGGAACTTTTACAAAAGGGAGAGACTTGTAAAGAGTGGAAGTAAGGCTACAATACTGAGGTAAACAGTGGGACTTCACTTTCAAAAGTAATCTTCCCTGGGCTATAATAGTTTTAAAGGAATTCTATCTAAATGGGCTCAAGGGAAATAGAGCATCAAGTTTCCAAAAAAAGATAAACACAAATTATGTGACACTCCTACTAGCTTTGATGAAAGGACTGGAGGTTGTTATGTGTCAGGGCAGTAGTGACATTTTGCAAAGCCAGAATTGTGTCATGCTGTACAAGAGAATACAGAAGAACTTTTAGAAATGGATTTCCAGGGTGTCCTGCCATCCACAGTTGTTATCTTATGGAAGGCACCACTAGCCAGAAGGTAGCACTCATGTCCATGGAGAGATTTCAAGGGAAGACAAAGAACCTTCCTTGTTCAAGTCAGAGGCCAAGGCTTGTCTTATTGTGTCTGACAGAACAGAAACACACAAAATTATATTTGACAACTCACTGTCAAGCCATGACTAAGCAAGATTCTCAAAAAACCACAAATATTAGCTTCCATGAATAAACTGTTCATATTTTCCATGGGTGACTGAGGCAAATGTCAGGCATTTGTATTTCTGGAAATATTAAGTGAAGAAGTCAGTTATCTAGTGCTATTAATGACAAAAGATGAAAACAAAGGAACTTCTGGAGGACAGGTTCAATAGATTTGTACCAAAGCTCAGAAAGGGCAGGTATATCTTTATTTGTAAAACTGATGCAAATATTATTTCAACAGTTTCATCTAACTTTAGGAGGGTTCATTACCCCATCCTTTCTAATATGGGCCTTTTAGATCAATTTCTTGCTTGAAGTAAGAAGTAGAGCCACAGACTCAGATTTGCTATCAGTGTGGGTGGCTCCTTTCTAAGCTGGACTTTCACCTGTGTCTTTTTGGACAGCAGAGATTTCCCCCACAGAAAACACAGGTAAGGCATCTCTACTCTGCAGCAGGCAGCTGCTGGAGGCTGTTTCGTTAGCACCTTGAAAACCCTGGTCAGCAAAGTTTTTTGTTTCTGGGATCTCTATTTTAATGGAAATCACTTAGGACACATCCTCCTGGTAGGTAGACAAGGACACACACACTTTTTTTTCACTCCTTGTTTGTGTGTGGGTGTGTGCTTCAGAAGGGTGTAGTAGACAAGATGAGTGGATGTGTTTCATTTTCTGCAATATACTGAATTAACTTTTGAAGGTTTATCTTTCTCCTTACCTGTCACTTGCTTCTGGTGGACAGTCTGTGGTAGTGGATGCACACTGGATTGGCAACTTCTGTACATGCTTGCAGCATGAGGTGACAGTAACAGCAGGGCCACTTCTCCTTGTCCAGCACTGCTAAACTTGCTTTAGGGAACAGAGATGGGTTTCTGCAGTAGGAGCAGAAAAGATTGTTATAGGATTGGATTCCCAGCTGTCTGAAGAAGAATTTCCCTTTAAAGGGACATGAGCGTTTCTCATTCCACCTTCCACTCCCCCCAATAATTTTAGGTAAACTAGGATGATCAAAAAGATGGCCACGGGAGAGATATGAAAAGACTTTACATAAATTATGCCAGGTGTGATGACCTTTTGTACGTAACAGCGTGTGGAAAAGGTTGTTATATATGATTGTCTTTAAAAGAAACAGAAGCAAAATTTGGGGAATGATTGGCAAATCAACCTTGTTTCAGACTGGGAAAATCAGGGAATCCATTTCTGGGCACATGAAGAAGAATGTGAGAGAGCCTTCAGCACAACTTTACACAGGCAAATCATACCTGCCCAGCCTGTTTGCCTCCTGTGATAAAATGACCACAGCTGTGAATGTGGGGAGAGCACTGGATCTCATTTACTGCAGCTTTAATGATGTGGGTGCAGTTCATGTAAACTTTAGCAAGGCTTGAAAATGTTGTCTCCCATAATATCCATGCATCTAAATTTGGAATTTGTTATCTGAATGGGTGGGGATCCAGATGGGTTCCAGCTCTTTGGATGGCTGGGCTCAGAGGATCATGGTCACTGGGTTATCTACCTTCTTCCTGGGAGCTGGTCCTGAGTGCAGTACTGCAGGTCTGTCCTGTGAGCTGTCCTGTGTGACACCATTACCCTGGAGGGAGTGAAGAAGAGCCCTTCACCTTGGCAAGGCTGCCAGTGTCACCGAGCTGGGACGAGGGTACCATCCATGCTGCCTTCCAGAGGGACCTGACAGGCTGGCGTGGGCATTGGGCAGGAAGCTGTGCAGTTCAACAAGGACAGCTGAATTCAGGCAGCTGAAGTCCTCACTCAAGGGAAACACCCACCAACTCTTATTTCAGAGATAAGAATCCATTGAAGCACTGGAGACAAGTTTGTTGTTTCATCCGTGGGGATCAGCACCATGAAGAAAGACCAAATAAGCAGAGTAACCAATTAGCCCATGCTGAAATGATCCTGACACAAGTTTACAGCTCTGCAAAGTGTCTTCTATGGTTTTTTCCCTTGGACAAAGATATTCCTTGGTGGTATCTCTCAAAGAGAAATGGATGAAAATATATCACCAGCTTTTCTAAACCTTTCCTGTAATTGGGATGAAGGAGAAGGGAAACCCTGGATTATGTAATTTTTATGTAATTATTTGTCTTTTAGTTTTGCTGTGCCTCAGGCAACTTCACAGCTTCCCACATGTTGTTTATGATAAATTTTTGACAGATTCAAAACTTGACAACTATTTTGGGCTGCTGTATTTTTACTACTACTTCAGCACCTGGAAGTGAACAGAGCTGTTTGAAATGCTCACAGTGGTAGCAAGAAGTTTCATGCCAGCACACTACTTCTGAATTTCTCAAATAAACTTCCACAGCAATGGGATTTTCTGAGCTTAGCCTTCCATATAAGTGGATCAACATGGAACTTGTCTGGTGTTGGAGCGGTGTTTTCATTATTGCAATTTTCTTTCTATATATCCTGTAACTCAGGAAACAGGAGATTTCCAGTGAAGACACCAAATTTATTGGAAAGGAAGGTGAAATTTTTCATGAAAAAGGTGAGAAAAAACGGCCTAGAATTACACACAGGCCTACATTGTGTGTTGAGAGCTGATTCCTCTGTCACCTTGTCCTCTGTGCAAGGTGTGAGCTCCCAGCCTGGAATGGCTGTGTTTGCTGCTGCTGGGATGTCTGGAGGGTATGTGGGTGGGCACAGCTGCACTACCACACCTCCCCAAACTACAGTGATGCTGTAGACTCTGGGAAGAAATGAAATTTTTCCAATGGAGATGAACCTGATCCAAAAGACATCTACAGGGTGCCACATGATTAAGTGCACAAGGCTGCATGTCCTGGGACCTGGGCATGAAAGACTCAAGCACTGGTGATGTAGGTCCACTTCTGTGTTCCAAAGTGTGTCCAAGAAGCTGGGGAGAGGGTCCCACACAGCAGGTTTTTTTAGGCACACAGTCATGTTCAGGACTCTTTTGGGAAACAGCCCTCTGCAGCAGCAAGGTGCTGCTGGATATTTTGTCTCGTTTTTTCTTTAGGAGGCCAGAAGAGAGGTGTAAGTGTCTGGAAAAGTCATGAAGCAGGAGAAGGGCACTTCAATCCTGTTGCAAAAGTATCAGCTTTGAGCCTTGTGGAGGGTTGGCGTGGGACAAGCATGGAATGAGCAAGTCCCTGTCCCTTTGTGCGCCCTGGAAGAACATGGGACAAGGTGCTCCAGAGGGCCATGGGGTCATGTCCAGCCCTAGAGAACATGCAGACCTTCAAGAGGTGTTTTTCTTGTGGTAGTGTGCCTGTGAAGCTACAGTTAATTGGTTTGCTGCAATTTATCTGCTTTATGATAATAGAGAGCTGTTTCTGCAACTTTTGAATTTATTTAGTCCAAAGCAAGACCAGCCAGCTCTCCTGTGTATACTAGAAGCCTACTGTAAGAATCAGGAGTGAAGATGAGCATAAATGAACCCAAAAAACAGGTGCTGCTGTAGAAGACTGGGAGTTGGGACTAAACTGTCATTCACATGCACAAGCACAATTCTCACTGATTTAATATCTCACATCTCTACTGTCTACATGAACAGTGTCTTGTCACCCTGTCCTTGCCATCCTTTCCATCTTCTGTGACCATATTTGCCATCAAATGAATTCCTACAGCTTTCACCAAAGCCACTTGGAATTTCAAATATGTTTTCCATTATATTTTAAGTGGAAGTCTTGTTTTCACAAGGTTCAATACAACTGGGAATTCATTTTGTTGTATTAGCAGGTCTTGATTTTTCACAATGCAAACATTAGTGGGCTTTTCTGAGATTGGACACATTAAATTACTCCTTATGATTCCCCTATCATCATAAAATGTCTTGCTCACAATACTGGGGTAAGTGCAGATTTGCTAATCATACCACGGGGAAAGAAAAAGAAATTTGCTAAGCAGACCAACTAGGAAAATAAATTGGTGTCTGTTAGCCGAAATTGCTTATTAAAATGTAAAAAATATTAATGTAATAGGATGGTAGCACTTAAAGTGTGACTCTTTAGAAAAGGACAGAAGCAGAGATTGAAGTCAATATGGATAGAAACCTTGAGACACTCCTACCAAAACATGTCTCTGCTCCTGTGTCCTGTTCTACACTCAAGCAAAGACCTGATTGCATTCACCTGCCTCACATCAGATTCACTTCCAGTACCAGCATCAACACTTTTCAGTTATCACTGTGTTGTGATCCAAGACCTAAATTTCCACCAGGAAAGACCAGACACTGCCCTGCCCTGAGCCGTGCAGCTCAGGCAGCCCTACACCTTTTCCCACGGTGCCATCCAGGGAATGGTGGCTATCCCTCCGCTGCAGCTTGCAGCTCAAAGCCAGACCTCTGCCCGAAGCAGATTTACCTGCAGTCCATACTGGGCCCATGGAAGTCCCTGTTCACACACACACAGAGTCTGGAGATTCCCAAAAGGGAAAGCTTTTGGCGGCCCCAGTCCCCTCCCGTGGGGCCAGGGCCAGCCACGCTGTGCTTGGCAGGAGCCGGAGCAGTCAGTGGGTGAGGCACGGTGAGTAGGAGCCCTGTTACACATTTCCTTGTCACTTCCCCAGCAGACCTGGCTCTGTTTACTTTGTGTTTATTTAGCAGATGATGAGATAATCCTTTTAGCAGGAGAGTGAGGGAATGGCATCAGGAGCTAGGGCAGTTACACTGGCATTGTCTCTCCTCCCCATTGTGCAGGAATGAGATCTACAAGGGTTATGTCACACTCACCCTTAAGGAAGACATGAAATAAAAAAGACAGCTAGCAGCTAGTGGTAGAGAAAGAGAAGGAAAGAAGAGAGTTTAATAAAAAGTCTCTGTGAGTGGAAAGTTGACACTGGGATGCTGGTGGGATCTCTACAACCTGGGATAACCACTGATCCAAATGAGTACAGGTACTGACTGGAGCCTGGTTCAGCTGGGCAGGGCAACTGGTAAACTGTTTAACTGCAGGCCAGCTTTCCATATGTAGTTGTTTGCTACTGTTGTAGACCCATAAATTGTGTGTGCATGGTTTGGTTGGTTTTTTCTTTTTCTGAACTAGGTATTAAATAAGTTTTTTCTCTCTTGGAAATAAGCAAATGAGCAAACATGCAGTATTAGAAGGGGTGCTTTAATGGAATGTGAATAGGCTGAGGTTTGAATGGCCAGGTCCCCCTTTGAACACTGATGTTCTCAGTCCATCGTTGCTCAAGCAGCTTCTCACAAACCTCTAACTCTTCTTGGTTTCTCAATTGTTTCTCTCCCTGAATAAAAGTGTTTGGAAAATAAAATTTAAAAAACAGCAGCAGCATTAGAATAAATGAAATCCATATTTTTGAAAGAGTTAAAAATATTATTAGTTTAAAATATTAAGTTTGAAAGACCAGCAAGTTGTTACTTGAGAATTTTCGTGTGGTCTGCAAAAATAAGTTTATCACACCATCCCTATGTGGAAGTGAAGGCTGAAGGAGACAGGAGGTATCAATGTGTTCAAGTGGCAGAGCAAGCTGATGGGGAAGCATGGATGGAACAAGCTGGGAGTTTGTAGCATGTTCTGAGGAGGACAGAGCAGAAGGTGACATTTTGGCAGCCAGTGTATTTTTAAATGGGGCTGTGGTTACTATTTCCCTTTATCTTAAGATTTGGCTAAATTTTAACTCTATTTTTTTTTATTTAAAACACTGTTTAGCAATCAGGACACTTACAGAAAGGGGTGGCTGGCAGCCCTAGGGAGCAATGCCATGTCCCTCAGGCTGGGCACAGTTTCTCCATGCGCATTGCCCAGCCTTCCCTGGACAGGCAGCCTCAGCTGCCCTCCTCACGTGGCTGTGGCCAGCCTCTCCTGCAAGGAATGATGCTGCAGCAGGAGGCACCTGGGAGAAACCACACTCTGCTGGCCTCTGGGCCTTGGGTTATTTGTCTTCATCTTGCCTGAAGCCTGAGCTGCCAGTCCCTTCTGGGACACCTTTGTACCTTCACTGTTGTTTCTGCTCCTGTGAAGCCTTTTATTTGCCTCATTCATATTCTTGGGAAAGTGGCTAAATTAAAATAGATTCTGTAAATTGCATGGATAATATAGGGCTTCAGTGACACGGCCTGAAGCTTTTATTGGTAACTGTTATATCTTACTGCAAAGTCTTTTTTGCACACAATTCCCCCCACTAGGTTATGGAGAGGTTATTGCTGAGGCAATAATTTCTCATATGTTCATTTGTGATTTTGTTCTTTCAGCTCACAGGAGAGAGAAAATAACTGTCCAAAAATGGCATTCAGAGCCAGCTGCCCAGCTTGAAAGTATGATGCAATTTTGGTATGGAGAGAGTGTGAAGCAGGAATTTCTGGATGAAATTTCCCAATATGTGCTGTGCAGAATTCATAGCCTGAGGGATTTCCCTTGGCATTACCTTTCATTAGCGAGAATCTTTCAATCACTTGCCTTCTGCCTTAGCAGCACATGGACAGGTGTTTGGTGTTTGATCATGACCCCAAACTGTGACCACTAGGTGCAATCCTGCTGTTTGCTCATGCTGAGGAGGATGACAGAGCCTGATTCCTGCTTCCACCTCTTCCTACTTCTTGTCTCTGACCACACTGGGGGCACTGCCAACAGCAGACAAGAAATAAGTACACTCAGTTCAAGGCATATATGCTTCCCAGTTCTTATATGGTAGAGTAATAAAAAAAAGACCTTTGCCTGGAGATCTACATTTTCAAAAGTTACTACAAGCTTGGGGAAGTAGTTTTACAGGATGGTCAGACCAGAGCTGTATGTCTCAGAGCTGGGATAACACCTGCTAGCAACCAAAGCTGCACAAGTCTCTGCTCACATTTAAAGTTCTTGTACTATATCAAAAGACATCAAGAAATTTAGCTGGGGGTCTCTGAGTTGTGCCAAAACTGCCAGTGCCTTCACTGGACCCAGCCATCTGGTCCACCTTGCACCTCCTTGGTGGACTTCATCTCAAGGAGCTTTCCAAGCTTAATGATTCTGTAATCCTTATTTTGCTCCCCAGTTTATTGAGCCCTGGCTTCCTTCCAGTGTGACAATCCTGGGTGCTTAACAGCTGCATTTGCTTTGGACACTTGGTGAAGAGGGTCTGTGTGTGTGTCTGTCTGTCTGTCTGTCTCTCTGTCTGCTCAGGGCAGGAGGAAAACAATACCCTCAAGGATGGTATGTCAGATGCTTCCTTGAATTGCAAATTACAATACTATGTAATGCTCATTAATGTTCTAGGTACAACAAAATAAATTGACTAATATATTCATCCATTCTCTGATGAAAAGCTGCTTGTTTGGACTGGCCTCATTTTCTTTGTCTGCAGCTCTCCGATCACATCCTATTTAATTTCCTCTTCCATTGAGACACCACACATCCAAATGTGAGTCTTGTTACCATGTTCTGCCTAATTAGCTATAATCATCCTTGTTGAGGGAGGTTGAATTCAGAAAAGTCCAGTAAAAACTGATTCTTTTCCCCCTCCTGCACCATTAGCCTTGACTATCAGGCTGGGGTTTTTTTTTTGTTACAGTGCTAACCACAGCTGGTATAATTTCAATAGCTGAAAGGCCATTAGTAGGGACAGCTAGCATGGAAAGCATCTGGAATCTTCTGAAGGAGGATGAAGGCAAGCTTGAGGATGAAGGCACCATCCTCCAGCTGGAGGCAGCCAGCAGAGGCCTTGGACCAAAGCCCAGTTCATGGTGTACTCCTTCCAGAGGGAGTTGTGGCATTTTATTTACAGTACCTGAAGGGTTGAGAAACCATGTCAGCAGGGATTTTAGGAGCCTCCATCCATCAGCTGGATGTTCTTACAGCTGTTACTTTCATGTGGATTTTTTTTGTACTGATATGTTCCTTACTTGATTTCTCAATTGTTACCCTCCCTGAAAGTACTTTTTGGAGAGGTTTACACCCTGGTCTTGATGGAGCTTTTCCATACCTATGCAACTAGTCCAGCCCATAAGGGAGGACCCCAGGCTGGCATGGAACTGCTGACCCTGCGGTGGACAGACCATGGATTTGTCACCTTGGATCCCACTGTGAAACCAGGTTGATAGCCCAGCATCCTGGTGAAAGATGTTTTCTTGCAGAAACAGCACGTTGTCTGATGCATAACTGCTTCATTTGACCATATGTGTGCAATGTGTGATTGTGCCCTGGATGAGCCGGCAGCTGATCCAGCTCTGGGTGGATCTAGTGCTGCTCTTCAGGAAGGCGCGCTGGAGCCAGTGCCCCCCATTTAATGCTCTCAGGCACGTGGTGAGATTCTGCACTTAGACTTGATGGTCCTTGTGGGCCCCTTCCAGCTCAGGATATTCTGTGATTTTGTCATTCACTTCTGAGGCTTTGGACGCTTAGGAAGCATTGGACTTCCAGGTCCAGGCAGCAGCAGCTCTGCTGGCTGTGCAAGGCAATGAGAGGCATGCAAGCTGAGGGTCACATTGTAAGGGCTTTTCCTGGGATTCAAGAAAGCTTTGTAAATGAACCATAGAGAAAAATGGCTGTAATTTTTCAGAGCTCGCTGTATATAAAGATGACATTTACCCAGAGGAGAACTGTTTCCACAGCATACAGACATCTGGAATACACTGTTAGATTGATCCCTTGTAGCTGAAAATTACTATTACTGTTCAATTGCACACAGACATCTTAAATTATTAATGGAATTCCTGCCTGAGGGTAAACATTGTAGATTCACATTCTGAGATTTTCTGAGAGCTCTTTGATTGCTCACAACTAGGGCTGTTAAATACAGTTATTTGCTTTATACATTTTAAATGGATCGATATCAACTGAAGAAATATAAGGGGGAATGGAGAGTGAGAGTAAAGGAGTAGGAGTAAAGCTACTATCAGTATCCCTTGCATCTTAGGGATTTTTAAATCTGGCTTGAGTTTTTGTCTCTTAACCTCTGTGGAGCACCAGCCCCAGACCTGCACACTGCCCTTATAGTCATGGATGTGTCAGGGGCTGTTTTCTGGGGTACCAAAAGTCTGCAGTTTATGAAGGGGGAAGGAGAAGACCACATGGCCCTTGACAGCAGGGATGCTGTCCTGGGCAATCCCACGAGCTCTTGGTTACCCAGAGAACTCATCTTTGTGCTTTCCTTTCCTTAAGGGAAGTTATATTTTACTTGTGGATATGAATGGCTTCTTTCTAAAGACACATCACTAGAGATGGCACATGGGGTTTCAATCTGCTCTTTGCCTGTGTGCTGCACCTTCATTTGGCACCTGTGTCCACTGCTATTGCTCTTTCTACTCCTGTCCCCTCACCAGCTTCTTAAAGCCAGCTGCCACAGAAGAAAAGCCAGGCTGAGATGGAAGAAGCTGCTTTGCCTCCTTTCCAGGTTGCTGTTTGTGCTATACCTCCTTTTGCAGCTGTCTTGGGGTAAGGTTTCCTAAGGTGGTGTGAGCCAACAGAACAGCTCCCTGCTGCCAGAAGGGGGTGGTTCCCATCCCAGCCCCTGGCCAGAGCTCCTACCACCACCTCTGCCAGGGATGGCATGCTCCAGGCTCCTCTCTGAGCAAAAGCAGTGGCCAGGTTTAGACATTTTTGTAGGTGAATGGGAACAGGAGAGGGTCTAAGAAGTTGCTAAGCAGGCAAGGTGCTGGGGTAGTGGGGTCAGCAGCAGCAGAAGTGGGACCAACTCCCTTTTCTCAGCCATGGGCAGCTCTGCAGGCTCAGCTGGACATCCAGCTTCAGCTGCCAGCAGCAGCTCAGCTTTCTTTCTGCAAGTGCTTCCCAGGTGCCGTCTCTCTCCAGGCAGAAGGGAAGAGCCCTCAGGTTGAGGCAGACACCTGCCGTGTGCTGTGAGAGGGTGCCAGGTGCCCATGCTTGCAGGAGAAATGCAACGGAGATTTTGAAGCCCTCCCTTTCGGCAGGATGGTGCTGTTTGCTGTTACAAACTCAGTCAGGCAAAAAGAGGAAAGCTTCTCCAGACAAAACTGGCACATAAGCAGAGTGCCAAAGCTTTGAAAAATACTTATGTCTGGGCTCTGAAGTATGTTACATTTTAATTCCTGTAAGCAAAATAACTTTCTCTTCAGGGAAAAGAGAGACTAACCCAGCTATTTTCTTTTTAACTCAGCCTAAACCTGTGAAGACTTTGGCATATCCTTTCTTATATCAAGATTCATCCTCACTCATATTATTTCTATCTATTCCATTCAATCTACACATTTCTTCATACAATCCCGCTGCCCCCTGACTTCCCAACAATGTCAGAAAACTTCAGCACTGAAGTGAGGAAAATGGTGATTTAGTATGCCCCTCAGGAAAAAGAGAAAAGATTCTTCTAACACTGTGGAGAGAACTGTTGTTATATTTGATGCCCCATTTGCTACAAACAATATCTTAATACAAACATGTTTCACAATATGTTAATCTTAAATCAAGCATGTAATTATTAAGACTGCTGTAACACACCTAGAGTCACAGCACAGTAATTAGTCCTTACAGTGCCATTAGTTTAGAGCATTTTAAAATGAATAGTGACATTCAGAGATATCGTAGGGTATGTTCACAATTCCCAAACAGTGAATCATATAATTTCAATCATCCCAATGTCAGCAAACAGGTGGTCTGCTATAATACACACAAATGTATTTGGGATTTGAAAATGAGAATTAATTAACAAGATATGTGGGTCTGGAAAGATTGGATGGAGTTCCAAAGCCAGCATTTGAGCCATATATTAAGTGGATTCTGTGTCACTTTTGCAATGTGACCCATACATGGTGGACAAGCACAGTGTAAGGCCCAGAAGTAAGCACAAAAAAAAAAAAAAAAATTTACCTCCCTGACAGCAACAGCTTTTTGATGGAATCACCTCTTAAAAAACTTTTAGGAGGTAAAATGCAAACAAGCAAAGCATAATCATTCCAAATGCCCCAGGAAGCAAAAGCATGAGGGATATTGATACTACAACATGTTTTTGAAGACTGAAAACTCAAATCTGACCCCTGAGGACATATTTAGCTGGACTTGACATTCAGGCCCAGAAGGCTATGCCAAGTCATTTGAAAGTCCAGGACCTCGTTTTTAGCCGGCTGTTCCTCCATTACAAATGCACAAATGCCATTCAAAGTTGACCTAGAAAGAATTACATGACACTAATATTGCAACATGAGCCCACCTTCAGGAGATGCTGCACAGCTGTGATTTTCTCTAATACATTCTAGTAGTAAAGCTGAGGTTCAGAAGGGCCAGTGCAGTAATTTGTTAGCACTGGAGTGCAAAAGCCATCTGACATGAGACAGGAAAATCCAAACCTGTGATATTTCAACCATCTACCAGGGCTTCTGAAAAAACTACCCCAAATCGCCCAAAGTACTTGAACACTTTGAATGTATCACAGTCCATAGTGTGGATATCAGGGTCAGCAGGTCAGGCTAATAACCATCATCAAATCAGAGGTATTGCAAACACTTTTCAGACATGTACAAGGTCCAAATCCTTCAGTGGCGTAAATCAACCTGATTAGAGCCAAGGAGGCAATAAATGGTCCCCTTAAATCACAAACCCCTCCCTTGCAAGTCACTCTCCATCAGAGGCATTTGCAGGGGCCACGGGCTGGCTGCCAGGGCCTCTTTGCTGGGCAATGCCTGAACAGAGGGATTTGTGGGTGAAGGCACTGCACACCCAGGTTCGGTATTGGAGTCTCCCATTTCATGTGCCCTCAGCTTATTTATTACTCATTGAGCATTGAACATATTCTTCCCAGCTGTGGAAACGCTGCAGATTTTTTCCAAAGATGTTGTTAGAGAAAATATTTCTCCTTTAGCTACCACTTGATATTACTAGCTCTTACACTTGCCAGATGACTTATGACAGAAACCTCTCTGTGTCTGGCATCCTCAACACAGGTGCTGAACTGTAAGCACTGTTACTTTCTCCCAGGGCATCCTGTTCAGCAGTTTGCTGTTTCTGTAAGGAACATCACCACCTCCTGGCTTACCTTGAGATCACTTTATTGCTAGACAAGGCTCAGAATGGAAATAAACCAGGTTTATTTGATCAAAGTGTTAAACAAGTGTAAAGTGCTGGCCTGCTTACAAAGGACCGTACCTGCTCCCCATCCTGTGTTTTAGCTGTTCTTTTCTGACTCCTCTCCCTGCTTGGCACAGGGAATATATTCAAACAATATATTTTTATTGGCTTACCTTGAGATCACTTTATTGCTAGACAAGGCTCAGAATGGAAATAAACCAGGTTTATTTGATCAAAGTGTTAAACAAGTGTAAAGTGCTGGCCTGCTTACAAAGGACCGTACCTGCTCCCCATCCTGTGTTTTAGCTGTTCTTTTCTCTTTGACTCCTCTCCCTGCTTGGCACAGCTTTACTTCAAACAATACATTTTTAGCAAGGAATCCTTTTCTTAACTGTTTTATTCCTGTTTGCATGTGGACATTTATGTTTGCTCTTGATGTGCCAAAGCATGTGGCTTCACAAAAGTGGAGTGCCTCCATGTCGTGTTGATATGTTTATACTAATGAAGTATCTTTTAAATGTGAGCTATTTGAGTAGAGAGTCCTTGATCTCCAGTTTTTCCTCCTCTATTTACCCCTTCTCTCAAGTGTCAAGCAATTTGCAACCATCAGATGACTTCCTAACATTTTACAAATCACACATACAGAAGGAGCCCTGGGGGACAGCACTTTTTTGTCTTCTCGGAGATGATGGGAACCCTTTCGTGAGCTGCATGAAAATTTGCCACTTACAGAGTCTAAAATGCATGACTTTGACACACTTCTATTTGTACAGTTCATGTGGTGCCCTCGGTGTCTGCAGGGGCTGCACATGACTGTGGTATCACAGATGTCTGACCCAGCAGGCCAGGTGCCAGGGGATTCTCTGGCAGAGCACTGGTGTTTAAGTTTTGTGAGAGAAGCGCACTTCAGGAGAAAGTTGAAAAACTAATGAAGTCACCAACACAATGAGCCTCATTGTTTCATTTCAGCTTTTTTTGTCACCAGTCTGATCTCGATCTCCCTTGGCAATTTTTTCAGATTTCTCCTTCTGAAATTGGTGCAATAATAGGCTAGTGAAGACCTAACTGGTGAGGTGTATTACTTCAGCCCTGACCTTTAAAATTCAATGCTAACATGGTTTGAGGCTAGTGAACAAACAAAAACAAAAACAAAAACAAAAAAAATTTTTTATTTAAAGGGATTTTTGTCTCTCTTGCACAGTAATCATTCCCACTAAAGTAATAAAAATTGAAGAGTCTTCAGACCTCTGTCTTACATTGACTACTGAGTTCAGAATTAAGTTCTGCAGCCCTTAGATTAGGCTGTAGGAGAAACAGCAGGCAAAAAACCCCAAGGAGTGGGTGAGCTGGTCTGTCTGTGCTGTGACAAACATGGGGTTAACAGCAGTTTTCTTACTCCCCTGTTAGTTTCATCCAAGTGGAGTGTAACTCAAGAAATCCCTCATGCTTCAGCTGTTCCCCCAGCACTGGACATGCAAGACCAGGGCTGAGCCCAGAGAGCTTTTCTGTCTCACTGCTGCAGCAGCCCGCTCCAGGAGCGAGCAGTGTGAGTGTACGGGATGGGGATGCCGTGTTTGCTGTGGCTGGAAACACCTGCAGGTCTTGCCTAAGGGAGAGCTGCTCTCCATGTCCTGTGGTGAGAGAAGAGCTGTGTTCTGCACATCCTGCATGGAGAAGCAAGGGTTCCTCCCTTTATCCTGACAGCCCAGGAGGTGTATGGGGGAGGTGGGCTTGTAGGAGAGCCCCTTTAGGGGATAGTGTGCTTCTTCAGGTTCCACCCATGTCAGACCAGGCTGCCCTTGGACTGATGACACTGTGAGGCCATGGCAGGCATTTCTGAGCAGTCCTCTCCCAGGGCCCCATCTCAGCTCTCTCCCATGCCTTTCATAGCACAGCTGGAGCAAGGATGGGGGTCTGACTGATGCTGTGTGTGCACAAACATGAGTTTCTGTGGCATGTCTGCACAGAGTGCCCGGTGCTGCCGTAGAATCAATGAGTGGTCTGCCCTCAGGTGCCACCTTTGGGGTTTCAGGGCAGAAGACTGGCAAGGCCACCACAGGTTATTTGGGCTGACAGTGTAGAGGTCTTGTGGCTCTAACAGGGATGGCCTCAGCTCCAGCATTCCCAACTTTCCATCTCCCTCGACTTCCCCAGTCCACCTGCTCTGCTCATAAAGAGGAATCACCTGTCAGGCTGGTGACCCACGGGGGGACAGCCACACAGTCCTAGCCCATGTCAGTGAGCAGCTGTCTGCTATCTGCTTCAGGCTTTCAGGACTTTTCTAGGTGAGTTCTCCTGATGGCTTTCCATTAAAACATGCACCTTCTCCCTGTTAAGAGAGTCTCCTCAGGTGTAAAAGCACTTCTCAAATGTTACAGTAGAAGGCATACAGGTGGCACATTTACACCAGGTCCACCTTGGCTTCAGAAAGGTTATAGAAAAATGCTGGCTTTGCTCCAGGCAGAGGCTACTCTTCCCTAACAAAGCCATAACTAATGGCTTGCAAAGAGGCATGTGGTGAGCCTGGCTGTGGTGCCTCCCAGCACAGAACCGGGCAGCCCTGAGTCTCCACAAAACAGTGGGAATGTCCTCCTGTCTCAGGGATGAGAATGCTTCTTCTTGCAGAGACAGTGAGCAGGAACCTTGCCCTTGTGTGCTGTGATAACCATATGGCAGCACAGCCTGCAGCTCACTCCAGCACAGCTTTCTCAAAGGAGGCTTTGTCCTGCCCAAAGGGAAACACCCAGGTCTCCTCCTACCAGGGCTGCACTGATGTGATGCCACCTACCCTCCCTGGTAAAAGTGACTTTGTACTAAATACTCATTTAGAGCCTGCATTATTTGAGAAAAGCCAGTTCCATGCAGTTTCTAACAAGTGATGCAGATTTTAGGTTGTGGACACCTCCTGCTGCAGATTGACCATTCTCTGAAAAGTCAGCTCAGGCCAGTGGACAGTGCTGGCCTTTGGTTCTTCCCCCAGGTCACTTTATGCAAGATCTTTGAGGAAACAAGGATACAGAAAAGCTTTAACATTAGCTTTAGGGATATAAAAGTAGAGATAAATAAGCAGCTGAAAGGAGGATATGGGTGAAGTCTGAGAGAAATTTATGTTGTGATCTACATTATTGAAAATATTTGTAAGTGATGTAGGAAAAAAAGCATCCATCATGAGGTGGGAGGATTTGTTGTTCAGAGAACCATAGGATTGTTTAGGTTGGAAAAGACCTCTCAGATCATTGAGCCCACCTGTTAAAGCAGCTTGCCATGTCCACCACTAAACCATGTTCCTAAGGCCACGTCTGCAAAATTATCCCAAGGAATCTGAACTGTGACCAGCTGCAGAAGATCTCATGGTACAAAGTAAATGGAAATAAAGGCAGAGGTGAAAGCTGGTGTTACAGCATTCACCACGGGTCACCTGAGGAAAACAATCTTAACTACATACATACAAGTATTGATGGGCTCTCCAAGTGCATAAGAAATATCTGATAGTGCTTTGAGAACACCATTTCAGTGTCAAGGAGTAAAGAGACTCTTGGTAATTACTAGCAAAAGAAGGGAGCACAAAACAGCATGCATCATTACACTGTAAATTTATGATGCATCCTCTTTTCATATACTGTCATCTCTCTCAAAAGGTTATCATGGAAATGGAAAAGAGGTACAGGAAATAACAAGAATATGTTGTATAGATCCACTTCAAAAAAGCACTGAACAGAATGTGATTTTTCTGCTTTGGAAACAGATGATTGAGGAGAAATATGATGTAGCTCTACAAAATTGTGTGCTGCATAAGAAAATTTATTCACTGCTTCTCACAGAACTGTGGGTCACCAAATTAAACC
Organism: Pyrgilauda ruficollis; assembly: GCF_017590135.1. Lineage (NCBI taxonomy): Eukaryota > Metazoa > Chordata > Aves > Passeriformes > Passeridae > Pyrgilauda > Pyrgilauda ruficollis. The sequence goes on along the minus strand of NW_024524266.1, from coordinate 1,160,100 downwards.
ACCAGAGACAGCATATGAAAAGGAACACTTTTCAATGAAAATTGAATTTTCACAGAATACTGATTTTTTTTTATCTCATTGGCAAAGGATGTTATAGTAGTCAAAATTATGAGCAGTTTCAAAAGTAATGAGACAAACTGATGGAGAGGAGGCAGTCAAGGGATATGGGAAACTGGTATGCAGATACACACTCTGGCTGGGGCAGGAGCTGGGCAGGAGCTGGTAGCAGAGACAGGCAGCAGTGCCCGGGCTGCAGCAGCAGGAGCACAATGAGGAGCTCGGGGCAGGAGCCCGTGCCCAGCACTCGCTGTCAGAGCCCACCTGGGCAGCACCACTTTGGTGCCCCAGTGCAGAAAGATGCCGAGAACCGGAGCGAGCTCACCCTGCAGTGCTCAGGGCTGGAGCCTGGCCCCGTGAGCAGAGGCTGGGGCTGGTCCAGCCTGGGCACAGACAGCTTTGGGGGCACCTCACAGACACCCGGAGCCCGTGGGGAGGGGAGGGAGAGGAGGCAGCCGAGCCCTGGGCAGAGGAACTGAAACGAGAGGGCTCAGGCTGGGCACTGAAACATTTCCATGAGGACAGGCAGGTCCTGCACAGGGAGGCTGGGCAGGTTCCACCCTTGGGGGATTATGAAACCTGGCTGGGCAAAGCCCTGAGCAACCTGGTCTGACCTCACTGCTGGCCCTGCTGTGGTGTATGAGGCACCTCCTGTGGTCCCCTCCAGCCTGAATTTCCCTTATCCTCTGATTCTCTACCCCTAATTCCTTTAGGGACAAATTTTCATAGGTCAGAAATGGGGAAAATATATGGGGAAAATATTATATTGAACAAGACTGCCCCTGATTTGAATTCAATGCATCTGTTTATTTTTAATGTGTTCTTACAAATAAATAAATGCAGAGAGTAAGAAAAAAATTAAACTTTATAAAAAGTGGAGCACAGTTCTGGGGATAACAGAGGATGTGAGGAGAACCCCTGAAGCCTGAGAGTGACCTGAGCCTTATGACAATATAAAACTGAACTGCAGTTGATTCATGTCTGTCCTGAGGAGCTATTTCAATGAAGAGAAAGTAGTTTAAGGCATCCATTCTGTCTTGTACATCTTCAGCTGGTTCCTTCTGCAAGTTCCTATTACTCAGCCAATCAATCACTCCTGCCCTGTGGCTGCAGAGGTGTCAATGAAAGCCTTCAGTACCTTGCACAGTCCTGAATGTACTCAGCAGTGCGTCAGGCAGAGAAAAAAAACAAGCTCAGACCTATGTCCACAGGCTGAGTTTGGAAGTTTTGTGGTTGAGAAGACCTAGCACAGGTGTTTTCCAGAGTGACCCAAGATACTGGATCTGTAGTGTAGAAAACACAGATGTGTTTTTCAACTAATTTCACACAAGGCCATTTTTCACCTAATTTCAGCCCATGTTTTGGTACTGAGTGAATTCCTGAAAAGGCTGGAAGTGGAAACTACAGTTAAAGAGCTGTTGGTCTCTTGGAAGTCCCAGGGTGAGGTTTCATAAATGTCCATGGTGCTGGGAAGTTGCAGCTTACCTACTGGTGCAGAACAGATGCTGTATGGACTGCAAGGTGGGAACAGTGTGAGAGACATTCCCAACCATTTATGGGTTACAGAGAAATCTCTGTGCTGTTCAGCAGCATTCATACTTTTTTCTTTTTATCTTTATAGCTTTTTATAAGAAGGACAAATCAGCTCCTCCATCAACTGCCAGATAGATGCTGGCAAATGTTTTTCTCATGCCATGGGACTCTCTGAGATAGTTGTGTGTTCATGGGTCATTTCAGGATGAACACTAATTTTACCCTCAGGTAAATTTTGGGCACAAGTGGGCTTTCCCAGCAGAGAAGACCTTGGTGACATTGCATCCAAAATCTAGACCTAGCACTGCCATCTCAGAACCACAGAGTCACAGAATGGGTCTGGTTACAAGGGATCACAGTGGTCACCTGGTCCAACCTCCCTGCTCAAGAGGGATCATAGCAGAGCACAGGACACAGGATTGTGTTCAGGCAGTTCTTGAATATCTCCAGTGAGGGAGACTCTCTGGGCAACCTGTTCCAGTGCATGGTCACTGCACAGTAAGGAAGTTCTTCCTCATGTTCAGGTGGAACTTCCTGTGGCTCAGTTTCTGCCCATTGCCTCTTGTCCCATTGCTTGGCACCACTGAGCAGAGCCTGGCTCCATCCTCTGACACCCTCCCTTCAGATACTGAAGACATTGACACAGTTCCCTCCCAGCTGTCTCTTCTCAAGGCTGAACAGCCCCAATTCCCTCAGCCTTTCCTCATCAGAGAGATACTCCAGTCCCTTAATCATCTTTGTAGTCCTGCACTGGACCCAGTCCAGGAGCCCTGTGTCTCCTTTGTGCTGAGGAGCCCAGACTGGGACACCATTGTGTCTTAATCAATGCCTTGTTCCACTCTGTGTAAGAGCTGAGGAGCAGGCTTAGAGCATCATGTTTTCCTGTCCCTAAACAGCAATGCCTGATTTCCTAGGGCAAGACATCACACTTCCAAATTAATAGATAGAGGTGTTTCCAAAGTTTGATACTACCAATCAAGCAAGAAATTAATTTCAGAGTGCAGGAGCCCTGTACTTTCTTTCCCTCTCAAATCAGTTCCAAATGCTTCACTCAACAAGTTTCTCCTCTTTTCAATTACAGTTCTCCAGTGGTAGCAAATAAATTTATTTCAAACGCACACTTTTCTCTTCTTTTCAATTATAGTACCCTCTCAAGTAATTTAATTTCTTTCAAGTCTTCAATTCACATCCAACTTTCTCTCTAGCAAATGTATACACCTGGTAACAGAAATGCATTCTGGGCTCTATTTTTCTTTGGAGGTTTTGTAAGGTGTTTTTTTTTCTCTGCTACCTCTGAATTGACTAAAGCAGTTCCACAAGAGATACTTACACATAACACATGAAAGCTGCACAAGTGGCCTTTTGTTTGGGCCATCTCCTTTGGTTCCAACAGCTGCCCTAGTCCCTCCACAGGAGGGACTGGATTACTGAATGTCAGAGTTCAAAACCTTATTTCAATAAACATTTATTCACTGTGATTTGCAGCACTAGCTGACGTGATAGTGAAACCCAAGAAAGCCTCATCATTATCTGCTGAAGGCTGATATTTATCTCCACCTTGTCTTCACAAAATAAGAGAAGATGTGGAGAAGGACAGGGCTTATGAGGCACATGAGGTACGGACTGAGGGGTGAAGGAGCTGCAGGCCAGTGACTTCCTTGGGGCTGAGACTGGGATGGTCAGTACAGTGTCTGGCTGCTCTGGGAGGGGTGTCATGAAAAATGAATGACAAGGCAATCCTAGGAGGGGTGTAATGAAAAATGAAGGACAAGGCAATCCTAGGAGGGGTGTCATGAAAACTGGAGGACAAGGCAATCTGCCAGTACGTGCACTCGATCCCTCCTGAGAATAAACACAGGACTGAGGCGACAATTTGGCCACAGTGTTCCACATGTGCAATACTATATATTCAAAAGGGGAAAGGTGGTGAAAAATGCACATAAATTCATTACAACAAGCACTGATTTAAACTGCTCACATGACAGTAAGGGGTTCAGGGAGAGAGGTGGTACATGGATCTTGCTTAGCATAGCAGAGATAGGTGGTTGGACTCGGGGATATTTGTTCATTCAGCCAGTCGAGTCAGTAGCTTACTGAACAGACATGAATATTTCTCTGATGCTTTACTACAGCCACCTGTCAGAGGAGGGGTAGAGGAGTCAGTAATCCACAGAGATCCCCAAGTGTAGCAGGCGCAGGGCCTGCAAGGCCTCCTTGGCGGTCAGAAGCCTGAGCTAGGAAATGCCAAGTCACGATGACCGGGCCTTAGAAGCCCCTCTCTGCCGCCTTTCGGACCCTGCTTATCTCTCTGTAAGCCTGTAGGTCACTTTCTCCTGACCCTTTCTATTGGACAGTTTACAAAACCCCTGTAAGGTATATAAACCCCTACTTCTGCCTGGTTTAGGAGAAGAAGCTGTCACTGAGAACCTTTGTGGGGGACACCAATAAAGAATTCCTGTGGAAGCTTATACAGTGCTTCTCCTCTCTCTCCCTGCGTCTGCTGCTGCGGCACCAGCAAGCTAAAGAGCTGAAATCACAAAGAGCTGATAATCACTAAAGAGCTGAAATCACTTAAGCTTGCTTAGGCTGCCTGCGGCTGGGATCTGCTTGGGAATTCGGCCGCTGTGCTGAGCCCACTGAGCTATCCTGGCCACGGCAGCCCACCGGGCACAGCCCGGCTGGAAACCGCCGCAATACCCAAGGAGCTTCCTGCTGCCTTTGTTGGCTGGATCACGGCAGTGAGTAGCGATGATTCAGGCTTTCCTTAGAGCCATGTGAGGGTTATGAGAGTGAGAGATAGCTCTCCTGAGTCAGCTCTCCTGAGCTCCAGTGACCTGATCTCGACAGCTTGCACGTAGGGACTGAGGTGCTGTGGTGTTTTCTCTGTTCCCACTTGCTCCATCCCCTGGCAGGTCACCAAGCAGGCAGGATCACGCCTCATGGCACTGGGCAGATGGAGCTCAGTGCCTGTGGTGGACAGCCACCACCAGCTCCTGATGGCCATGGGAAACAGATGCTCACACTTGCCTTCATTCTGGACATTGAAACAGAAAGCATGTTTCTGTCTTCAGGCTCCTCAGCTAATAGTGGTTTATTTCTCTATGGATTTGGCTTTTACTGTGCACCCCAACTGACACCTGCTGTTTGTTTATTGAGTCTGTTTTGATGAGAGTCTGTCTTTTTTTTTTTCCTTTTCTTTACTTTTATTTTGTTGTTGTTGTTTTGGGGTTTTTGTTATTTGTTTGTTTGCTTGGGTTTTTATTGATAATTTCTCTCTCCCCATTTCACTGTGGTTTCAGTTCATTCAGTAGCTTCCTAGTTCTATAGCTCTGACCCAGGATCTGGCACAGTACTCAGTCTGTCTCTCTGCCTATACAATACCATTTCTTTCCTTACAAAGGCTTGTTTTCCTAACATCTAAATTGTGCAGAGAGGTCCATATGTTTCCATAGCCCGTGTGCTCTAAAGCATAGCAAGCCACTATTTAGAAAGAGTGCTCTGCAGTCCCCTGTGCAAGCCAAAACACACTCCTTGGCACAATGCCACTCCCATTTACAGAACAAAGCAGTCTCAGGGAGAAGGTTCTCAAGAGGGCACCAGAGCTGATGTGCACAGCAGAAATATAGGTGCAACCAGAGACCAACTCAGCCAGTACGCTCAACATGTAATAATCTGCAAGAAAAAAACCTCCCACATCTTCAATGCCACACAAGGCACAATGCTCACATGCTGAGCTCCCCTTCCTGCAGTGTGCAACGATTAAACTCCTTCAGAGGTTCCCAAGTACACTGAAACTCACCTCTAGCCATTTGGAGCAGACAAGGGAGTGTGTGGGAGTGCACAAAATGTTTGCTGGGCCTTCATTAAATGCCTTCCCCACTTTGCTTTTGTCCTTTCCCATTTTTCTTCTGTGTCAAACATCTGTTCTCACAACTGTCTCCCAATTTACTCCCCTCACCATCTGAGAGGTATTTTTGTTTTCACTGCACCAGCACACCTCCTTGAAAGCCTCGGTAGTGGAAATGATGTGAGTGACTGGAGCTTGCTCATGATCTGCCACAGAAAGCACCTACTCTCTCCTGGCAGCTGTGGCTTCTGCTGAGCAGGGGAACTGCCCCTTGCTGGCAGCCCCAGGAGGGTGGGGGAACATCTGCTTGCTGCAAACAGCGACAAAGGAGCTGTGCTGCATGCTGCTAGGGAGAGCCAGTGGCTCTGCACACCTTTGGGTTCAGACACTGGGAAGGGACAGAGGGATAAAGAAGCTGCTGGAAGGGTTCTTCCAACCTCTTGGCTGGTTGTCCTCCATGTCAATCCTGTTTGATCCAGTTAATTGTTTCCAGGTGGGAAATTGGATGTGGAATCTGCTTCTCGCTCCAGAGTCTTCCTGCAGCATTTAGGCTTCCACAAAGCAAGGAAGCCCTCTCCAGGACTGGGACCTCCTTCCCATCCTCCCTCCTCCTGTGAGCTATGCACCTCCATTGCTGCAGTTTGATAGCCTAAGTATTGTTTGTCCTTGTTTTGGTTTCTTTTTCCTAACAGATTTGGAATATTCAGTTTTGGCTTCCTTCTCTTTCTATTTGCTGGTTCCTCTTCACTTTCAGTTTTAGGGTATTGCCCAAGCTCTGCACACCCACAGGGAGCAGCAGAGAATCCAGGGTGGGGTTAGAGCAGAGCTGCACTCAGGGCTGCAGATAAATAGAGTAAGGATGGATGGGGAATCCTACACATTCGTGTTGACTAAAAAGTCAGAAGGGGGTCTTAAAATGAAATCTGAGGTAAAGGATTTTTTTTCAGACTGACATATTACAGGAGCAGTATGGAGGAAGACTGTTCCTAAATGTATAATAAATCAAACTTTTCTTGCACATAATCACAATGGGACACAATCTGTAACATTCAGAGTATTTGATATTTTCAAATAGGTTCCTATGGGAGAACATATAAAAGAAGAGAAGAAAAGAGAACATCTCAGTGCTACTGCCACTCCATTTTGGAGCTGCTACTCCATGTTGGAGCTGCTGTTTTTTGAACTTTCAGGATGAAAAGAGGCAATCATGCTCATGTTTGCTGTCTTTAGTCTCACAGTACCCAGCTGACCTGTCCAAGAGGTCACCTGTGCATGACTTGGTTCCTCCACTCTGCAAATTGAGTCCAAGGGATGATCCTGCTCTCCAGTCTCTGGATTCAGCAGGATTATTCCCTCAGCTGTTCTGCCTTTTACTATTGGGGTCATGGCAGGCTTAACCTCAGGCAGGCTACCAAAGACCTAATAAATAGAGCTTGTTATTTTGGGCTTGGTGCCACGCTAACCTGGTTACAGAGCATCCTGCTGGCACACATCTGGCTGGGGCTGTGGCACAAATCTGGCTGGGGCTGTACAGTGCTGGTCAGAGCAGCTCATCACAGCTTGAGGAACACGGGGCTGCTGCAGCCAATGTGCCCAGCAAGCCTGTGCCATTCCCAGCAGGGGATGCCTGGCACCAGGGACTGGGAGGGCTGCTGGTCCTGCTGTGGAGAGGGATCTGCCAGGAGTGAGGGCCATGCTGCCACTGCTGCTTTCCTTCCCTCTGGAACCTTTCATCGTCCAGCCCTTTGCCCCTGCAGGCCACACGGCAGGCCTAGCACAGCTCCACCCTGCTGATGGGCAGGGGCTGTCCATGTCAGGAGAAGCTGGCGTTGCAGGCACCTTGGAAATGTGAAGGGGGGTGCTGCCACTGTGGTTCAGATCCTTGTTCCTTTTCATACCAGCATGGACAATGGCGATTCTTTAGCTCCAGAAGAGCAGTTGGAATACTCTTGCCTTCTGTAAAACTGCCATCTACCAGATGTGGCAGGACAGCTGCCCCTACCGATGGAGGCAGCGCTGCTCATGTAGAGAATTGCTGTGCATTCAAAAAAGGGATGAGCAACGATGTTTTACTTGATTACTGCCAGCAACGACAACCTCTACCTGCAGGATGATGCTCCGAGATGAAGAGTGAAGATCTATCTAGGAAATGGTGACAGTTTCAGCGAAACAGTGTCCAACCCATCAGCTAATGGAAAACACCTCTGTGATTTATCAATACTAGAATTTCAGCTGAAAATGCACATTTGAAATATTAATTATGAATATAGTCCAATAAATAAATCCCTAGGCATTTTATTAGATGTACTGTATATAAAAAAAATCCTAAGGATTCTACACTTCCTAGAATTTACAGGATTTTCTGGTTGGACATCTTCTAGTAGGAAGAACTGCTTGATCTCAGGAGCTACCATTTAAGGAAGTGCTTTTCTACATCATGCATATACTTTTTGCTTGGTTCTTCTTACATTGTGTACCTGCCTGATTTTCATAATTTGTCTTTTTTGTCGGGGTCCGCTGTTATGTGTCTCTGCCCCGACACGGTGAAAGGTGGTTCTGGGCGGCCGCGATCGCAAAGGATGAGTCTGGACTCTCAGATTCTCGGTCTTCAGTCTTGTTTATTATCTCTTATCTACAAAGTTTTCTCTCTGTCCAGCCGAGGTCCGCTCAGCAAGACAGTCAAGTGCACTCTCCCCCGCCCACAGGGCGGTTGTGTCTTTTATAGTAAAAATTACGTGTAACATATTTACCTTTATTTCCCAATACTATTCACCCTTATAAACAAGTGTACCTTCACCATGAACCAATCCCCAAGTGCCAACATCACCACAGAAAATGGAAGACATGAAGAAGAAAGAAGAACACAGGACCACGCCCTGAATCCTCCATCTTGCCTTCATGACCCCCCTGTACCTATTTTTCTAAAATTTATATTTCCCTCCACAAATGTATCATTCACACCCAAGAAGCTCTCATTTCCTCCTACACAGCTTCTTCTCCTTTTGATGGATCGAAATCCAACCACCAAACCCTTTTGGCAGCATTCCAGGGTTTCCGAGCCCCCCAGGGGCTCCCCTGGTGCCTCTGCACATCCACAGTGATGTGTTGAGATCCCACATTTTTGGTACTGATTTCTAGAAAATATTTGTATTATACTGTGTGTTGAATATGAAGCAGAATAAATTCAGGTTCTAAGCTAGGTAGCTAATGTTACTGACACTTGATCCAACTCGCAACACCTTTTAGAAACAATGAGAATAAAGGGAACAAACCTCAACTTCTCCCCCCCCATATAAAAGCTGCAGGCATTATGAAGTTTCTGGTTGGAAAGCACAAGTATCTTTGGTGAGACTGAGCTGCTAGCTAGCCCAAACAGCGCTTGACCTTTCAATAACATAAAAAAGAGAACTCTTCTAATACGTGGTATTTCCTCTGCAGTAAGATTACATCCTGCCTTTGCAGCAAAACAAACTCAGACAAACTTATTTTTCTCCTTTAACTTACAGTTTTAGCTGGCAAGGAGAAATATAATTAAGACTATGCAACTTAATTTTGTGTTCAGTTTCAAGTGTTTGGTTATTTCCCTTGTGGAACACTGCTCAGATTAGTGATCGAGCCAGGGCACTTGTCTTCAGTGTCAAATGTGTGTCTCCTCTGATTGCACTTCAGCCAGTCAAGCCTAATTCCTACTGATCTGGAAATTGTTATCAAGTCCTGTATGTGCAGCTCCATCTCAAGGAAGCAAAGAGAAGTTACTCACCAATTCTTAGGCTTTTTGGTGAGAGAGATGATGCCCAGCTTTCATTCTCATCTCACAGGTAACATTCATTATGCTTTTTGGGGGTGGGGTATGATTTTGAGAGTGGTAAAGCTTTAAAATTGGATATTAATAATTCCCATAACAGCCTGAAGTAGATGGCTCTTTTATAAATTATTCCACTGTATTAAAAAAAAATTAAAGCCAGATATGCTTTAAAAATAAACCATCTGCCTTAAACCAGAGTTCTTTTGATCCTTGCCTGTGAACAACCAGGCACCAATATGAGACAGGAAACTCTGGGAAAGGAAGGAGAGGTGTGAAATGTCTGGGAGTCATTAAGCAGTGCAGCAGAAATGTAGTTACCAGTTGCCAGGAATAGTAAATCCTGCTTACACAAGACTTTCTCCCCCCTCCGATTCAGCTGGGTCTCAAGGATTTTGGCTCTGTGAATCTGTGTTCCCCAGTCCGGCATTAGCAGCAAAATGGGATGCTCCCAGGGTACCATCTTCCACTCCTGCCTCTTATGCTTCAGCCTAATTGCTGCACAGCACTGTCCAGCACAGGAAGGTGCCACTTCTATTCCTTTTTGTCGCTGTAGGACATCCACAACACTGCTCCATCCCAGGTTACCTGACCCCAAACATGGCATCCAGGACTTCCACCCTGGAACATCAAGAAATTAATTTTAGTTGCACTTTGACACTAAGCCATACTTGGATTTAGGGGCAAATAACAACAACAACCACAACAAAAACCACCAAAAAGCCAATCACTTAATAGAGTGCCAGAGAAGGTGTCGGATTTTTGTAACAAAGGCCCCTAAAGGCACAATTAAAAAGAATTTCACTGGGTTAGTAACCAGCCTGGAGAAAATGTATCAGGGTTTGTCAGTGGGAAGCTGCAGTGTGTGTGTGTCACTTGTAATGGCAGCAGCAAGGGAGGAGCGCTCCAGCTACCTCACCCTCTGCTGCTGCTGCTTCCCTGCATTCCCAGCTCAGGGCACACAGAGGATGTGCGGCACTGGCTGGGTCAGCATGGAAACAAACTGGGCAGCTCTGTGCTGGGAAGGTGGTTTGTCACTGACTGGGAGAAAGTGGCAGCGCACACAATAGGTGGAGATGTGTGCAAGGCTGTGGCTGAGAAAGTGTGTGTGTAGCAGCTGTGCTGTAGGTTGTCCCTGCTGGGACAGCAAGGAATTTTTTTCCATATAGGTGTGTTTTCTGCTCAGGACTTATTTCCCTGTGTTGCGAGGCAGCTCTTTTGGATGTATTACATTTGTAATTGGAGTGGCAGAAGCTCCATAGTGATTTGTAACTTGGATATAAGCAGGAAAGTGGGGTTCAGTTTCAGACTGCAGGAGGCCAAGTGTTTGTTCAAGCAGTGAAATACACTGTATTTCAGAGTGTCTTTTGCTAGCTTACCGAATGAGAGCCAGAGCAAGGATCAGGATTTGATCAGTAAGATGCAGGACCAGCAACCGGGAAAGTTCACGGGGTGTGAAAGTTATTTGCATCTGCTCTTGAAGCCAAGCAGCATCTCATCTTAATCTAATACCTGCCTCAAATGAAGCCTTCCTTCATCACTGTTAGAAGTTTAGAATAGATTTTATTTGGAATCAGGGGATTGTTAAAAATATTAAGGACTCTAACTACGTAAGAAGTAGTGTAACATTTCCCTCTTCCCTCTTCCAATGTTGCTAATTTTAACTACTCACTCAGAAATATTCTGTATCAAAATACTGCCTGAATCTGTAATGACTTGTATTTCTGCCAAAACTCTGCAAATGGTTTTGAAAAACAAAATAGGAAAGGAGCTACATTTAGGGGGAATTAGGGCAAAAAAAAACCCTGCATCAGCCAGAAAGAAATAAACTGAAATTTCACACAAAATTGAGAGTCAAAGAGATTATGAGGAAGATGGCGAGAATAACCAGTTAATGAACTCCATATGACATTTGCAGTGGTGCTATCGAGTTGCATCTGGCAGATGGAAAGAAAACTGCTTTTGGACAGCCATTTCCAGAACCAAGGTAAAACAAGCAATACCTAAAAAACAACAACAAAAAAAAAAAAAAAAGGTTTGCTTGATGGAAGTATTGAGAATTTGAGACTTGGACAAAAGGCCCAAGCATGAACACTCCTACCCCAGCAAATAAAACCACCTTTCCAGGCAGAGCTGGTGAGACTTTAGCTCCAGGTGTTTCAAACCCAGCAGTCTCTTCAGAACTGCAAAGCACAGCTTCATTCAAGCGGCTCAGCACTGCTGTCAGCAGAATCTGAGACTCGGGAACTCAGGCCTGAGGAGGGTTCGTGAGCACTGACAGGCTGCTCAGACTACCTCAGCTGCTCTAGCACAGCAACCCCGGGAAAGTCTTCTGCATTTTAACAGCAACATATTTAAAAACAAGGCCTCTGCACCATCAATAGCTGTATGTACCTGCCCACTGCAGGAAGTTTGGAAGTAGATGATTTTTAAGGTCATTTCTATCCAGGCCATCCTGTGATTCTATGGTATGGGAAGACACAGCTGCATCCAGCAGAACTCATTCTGTGCTTGCCAATCCTTTACCTACCAGTTCAGCACAGGAGTGCAGCTGGATCTGCTGAGCTCATTACTTGTATACCTTATTGTCACATGCATCTCAAATTACAAGAGAAACTGAAATCCAGAAAATTCCAAGGAAGCATGAGAAATTTTTTTTCTTGTGAGTGTGGTATGGGCTCACAACATCAGCATACACTTGGGTATGTATTCAGCAACCTCAACCATGCTGGAATTCTGTGATTCCTTATTTCAAGTTTCATTGAAGATTTATGAGATAGTTTAAAAACAAGACTTTAGATGGCCTTTGCAGTAAATAAATATATTGTCTCAAAGAGCATCTGCAAAAATGCCATCTTTGAATTCTTATCCTTATTTGATGTTTTGAAATACATCTCAGCTCTTGCCTGAGTCATACTCTGTCACAGAGTTCTGCCTTTGCAACATGAACTGTAGACAAAGACACGTGAGGGACACACATCATCATATGTGAACACACCTACATCATATGGCCCTTTCTCCATGTAATCCTGATTTAACACTTGGCTTCAATGGGGCCTGACAATAGATACAGACCTTGAAATCTGTCTCTCTATCAGCATGTGGCTGAACACACAGGCACAGAAGTGCTTTTTAAAACAATTTGAAGTACATTGTCTTCCAAGGTATTTTTAGGTGAAAATGTGTGAAGAGCAAGTGAATGAAAACAAAATGTACACAGATTGAACAGAGTATAAATCTTATCTTGCTAAAATTATCTACCTAACATTACACCCTCATATGCCAACTTACCAAAGTTGTACCCAAAGCAAGCTCTCTAGGGATCAGTTTACAGCCATGGTAAGATGGAGTAAGGAAAGATGGCAGTGCTTATTATGAGCTGCTTTCATTTATTTGAAGAAGTACCAGAAAGCATGTGGAGCAAACCTGGCAAATACTAAAAAGATCCCGAAACCCAAGTGCTACAGCAAACGAGAGCCACTGTCTCCTGTCAGTACAAGGGCAATGGCCTGTGCTCCTCTGGGCGCTGCACAGCAAATTAAACCACCCAAAACCAGGGCCCAGGTACAGCTGTCCAAGCACACACACGTGGTTAATGTGCATGCCAGAGCTCATCTCAGGTGACACTCAGCTTTCATTAATGGTCTTTTTTTTTTCTGTTTGTTTCCAGAAGGCACTGAGGAGTTTTGCTGGTCTGCAAAAGAACTGGTCAAGTTTCCTGCCAGTCCGACTCTCAATCTGAATACACTGTGAGCAACTTGTGCCTAGTGAGCCATTCAGAGTGTAAAGGCTAATTCAAACACTGACGTCTCTAAAATGAATAGCATTTTGCTTAAAAATGTTTGAATGAGACTATAATTTTTTATTTACGGACAGGCAATATTTTAACCCAGTATTTTTTAAGCTGAAGGCTGATGAGACTTGTCATACACCAGGGTATCCAGTTTGTTTCTGTAATTCAATCAAGGATAGCTTGTTGGGCTGTTCCCATTGGCTTTCACATACCAATAAGAAAAAATCCACCAGCAGCACTGAGCAAGATTATGAGAATTGTGACTTATAAATTATTGAACGCTTTCTCAACTTGCTGCTAAAATAATAACATCTGAACAAAATATTCAGATACAATGTAATATGTTTCTTTATTTTTTTAAAATCCAACTTGTAAAGGTCCCTTTATAAACAAAACAAGAACAAAAAAATCAACACAATTCAGAGGGCTTATCTCATTTACCATATTCTTCCCCACTCTTCACTTATAACACAAGCAGCAACTTATAGTATTAGTGCTCATATAGTGCACTTATATGAATTTTGATTTGTGTATTAAGCATTAAATACAATGTATTTTCCGTGAGCATAGCCCAAAGAGTACACAACGTTACATTTTCAAAGCATATGTTAAAAAAAAAAAGACAATAAATGTATATCCAGGACAGTCAAATATTTTGACTTGGCAAATTCTATAACGAGTAACAGCAATTTTAAACTGTGTACAAAGCAGAACAGTGCCAACATGCCTCCAGTCTGTGAGCTATGGTAAAACATCAAGCACACATACAAAGGAGAGAAGCCAAAGAAACCCACCACAGAGCTAACCTGAGGCACACCCAACTGCGACTGAACAAAGGCAGCCCACGTCCCCACTCTGTAATGCAAAGAGCCCAAAAACAACAAAAAGCACTTCTACGCTACAGAAAGTGAAACAGCAACTTCTTCCAAATTTGTCTCCGCATTTTTAAACAACTCGTTCGAAAAATTTAAAGATGAACATCTAATTATACCAAACAAATGTACAAACTATAAAATCAGAGAAGCTCCAGAAGACTGCCACTTTCAACCTTGCATAGTGAGAGCTGGCATTGATATTGCTACCATAGCTTCAGCAGAAGATACGGAAAAGAAAAAATTTTACCTCTAAGTGATGCACATATGTAGCATTTTCTTCACAAAATTCAGTTAAACATTGTTTTAATAAAAGGGAAAGCAGCTCTAAAAAGGGAAAGATAGTGTTCACAAGCTTAGAAAAAAAATACAAAACCAGAACATTCCATAATAAAAAAATAAAAACAATAAACATTCCATCATGACAGCACCTATTTCATCACTAAATAAGCCCCATACATGCAACAAACTACAACTATTGAATAAGGCCATCAAATTAAAGGTTTACTTTTCATATAAACAAAGTGTAAAAATAGCAACAAGTTGCGATCTTCAAATTTAATGCTATGTGAGGATTCTGTCCCCCCAGTTTCATTTGGTAGCAATTTCAATATGCATTAGATATAAACGTCATCGATCTAGGAACCGTGGTACAAATACATTGTGCCTAGGACAGTATTGTCATATCTCTGTTCGACCTTGACAGAATTGGAATGCTCAACAACACTACTGAGTTCAGGGATGCTTTCAGCAGTATCCCCAAAACCATGATAGTGTCCATAGTGCAAAGTGTCTCCAGGGTCTTCCACCCACGAGGGCCGGTTAGAAACACAGCTACTCGGGCTTCCATTCAGGTGCAGAGATCCACACATATCGGTGGAATTACTCATGGCTTTCTCGGGCTCCTCGGTGCCGTTACTGGTATGAATCCGATGCCTACTGGGAGAAGTTACTCCAGGAATGACTCCGTTAGGTGTTAATGCTAAGCACTCCTCACGCCTGGCATCCATCCCATTGAGCTGTTGTGCGGCGGTGAAATCCAAATGTCCATTGATGGCACATCCATTTGTCAGTGCATTCAATATGGAGCTACTGCTATTCATATCTGCATTAAGAAATACACCTGTCACCAACAATTAAGAATAAATCGAAATACATCAAAATGTCTCCACTATACTTCATTTACTTAAAGATGTTTCCATACACAGCTTTGAAAATGAATCTATCCTTTCTTTATAACAATGCAGTTCCAAGTAATGAGATCTGACCAGTATATTTGTGGCATGTATTCTTATGTTGAAAACACAACTATCTATCCACATTTGTTTTGAAAATATGCCTATATTAATCTTTGCAAAGACAGTGTGAACTTCTCAGTTTGGTTTTTTTTTTTTCATTTAACTGTAAGAAGTAAAGCTGACAACATTCTGGGCAGTGTTTCCAAGGGAAGAATAAAAGTGATCTTTCCACCTTAACTACAATGTCCTCTTGGAAGATAATGTACGTACAAGAACTGTGAGAGGGTGAAGGGTGGTTTTTTTTCCATTTTTCAGCTGTAATTTAACTGTGGCTTTTTTTTTCTTTTTAATTGTAACTCTCACAGTACAGTATGCACTGAAGTAAGTCACATGAAGAAATGTTACATTGGAGTGCTAATATAAAATGTTTCCAAGTTCCTTTATTCAGAAAGTACTTCAATGTACCTAGCAGCTTGCTAAATAACATACTGGGCAGGTTTGTATTTAATGCTGTTTATAACAGCATGTGTATAATTCGCATGCAAAATGCCATACAACAGCAACAGCAGAGTGTACAGAAGACTGAAAAATAGTAGTAGGAAACAATATTCTAAAAATGTGCATGCAAAAATCACTGACAACTGTTTTGAATCAATTTCCCCTTTGAAGTTAGTAATTATTACAGTAGGTTTTGTTTCCATGAACAGATTTCATCAGTCTGTCTGAAATGCATGTTTTTGCAGTGGTACTCAAAAGTACAAGCACAAAAAATGCATGATACATTCTGCCTTTAAAATATAATTTATGCCTATATTTGTAAAGATGAGCAAGGCAAACATAGCAACTACAGAGCTATGTGATGACATTTAAAGATTTTACATTCTGTGATTATCCCTGGATACATGCACATATGTTTATGTCTCCATGAATGCATAAACCCATGTGCAAAACAGGATTGCATTTATTGCGTGTATGCAAATTACTTCAGTTAATTTCGTCTGTTGGCAACTTCCCACATTTGTAAAACACTGGGTTCCCATTTAAGTGACACATAATGAGTACCACTGTCTGAAAAGGAAGAATCTGGAGTTTTGGTTCTCTGTTTTTTGCATGGCTATTATTTGAAGTACGAATTACAACACTGATACTTCACAGACACCAGTATGTTACACAAGAAATGTGTCCAATTTGTAACTCCCTGGATGTACTAACTGGAGTTTCCCATTCAGTCCCTACATCAGTTAAAATAACCACTTCATCTAACCTCACTAACCATGAATTCTCATTAAAAGTGGAAAAAAACCCCCACAAACCCATTACGACATCGAAGTTAATACTTCAGTGATAAAAACGCACAGAAGGAGTTTCATATAGTATTTATTAACTTAAAAGTGCAAAATTTTAACTGTTTAAAGTAACCCATTATAGGCTGGTTTTGCCAAATCAAATTTAATAAATCTGGCACTTCTATTAGCTAATATGCAAAAGTAGGTAATGAATAGTTTTAGTGATAATTATAGAATGTTATTATTGGTTAAAAATGAGCACCTATAGTAATACAGCAATAGTATATATTTATGAAAGAAAATAGTTTTTCCATAAATAAGAACACTTAGTAATTATCACTGGAAAATACCATAGTCTACTTTTAAAGTATTGATTATATATAGGTATATCTATTTATCCCTAATATATTAAAATATCCATCATTATCATTCCCTTTGTTCAACTGGATCTGTGGTACAAAGCATAAACATATTTCTAGCAGAAAAAAAATTAATAAATAGGAAATTAATTTCTGAATGCAATAATGCATGACTGTAGTAACTCCATGTCTTAACCTACAAAGTGCAAAAAAGGCTGACCCAAGACTGTTTTAATCAAACTCTATACACATCCTGTCACCAAAAGCATCTTGATTAAGCAGCCCTTAAAAAATCTAGAGCATTAATACTGACCAATCCTAGTAACATTTTGACTGTTTCATTACGATTGATACAAAACACAAGATCTGTTTTCCCAGGTACACCAGTTCTAAATAGTAGATTAGAACTGTGATGTCTGGTCTTCTATTTACATAAAAAGCCCCACAGCAAGATTCTGCACTTATGTCATTGTGTCTGAGCAAGTTCTGAACACAGGGTTTATATGTAGACTATTCTCTATAGTATTTTTTGTACCATAATTTTATCACAACACCTTGTTTTCAAAGCTAGAATATGCTTCCCTATCAAGTCTTCTTACTATCCACTCAATCAAAATTAAACAAATAATTTAGCTTATTTCTGAATTTCCTTTAACTCAAAATTATAGCAACTAGAAGCAAGGCACAACGTAATACAAGCCTCAGGTTAAAAGTGAAACAGCCATCGTGGACTTGTTTACTTGAAATGTTAAGAAATTACTAATAAACCTTCTCTTTCACCATTACAATACATTGCATGAATGTTTTTGATACCTACTAAACCCCCAATATAATGGGTGTTACAGCAATACAATAGTTTTCAAGACTCCAGACAACAATGTGCAAAAATAAAGGACTAAGTTTTATACTTAAATTAAAAATAAAACGCATATTGATTCTTGCAACGACAAGGAGTTTGCATTGCAGAAACAGTGTATATTTCAATTTCTTTTGGTCCAACAGAAGTACTCTCCTGTTGTTTCGTGTCTTCAACCATTTGAGTGTTGTAGTTAACAGGAAACTGTCCACTCCCACCTGATACAACAGCAAACTCTCTATCAACGTGCATATTGTCAGCATCGTCCTCAGCTCCTCCATTCAGCATTGGTATTAAGCCATCAAAGCTGCAGGCTGACAAAAAAAAAGTCATGTTTAGTCATAAGTGCCCATTGAAAACTCAGCCAACAAAAAGGTGAGTACTTTGATTATTAAAGCAAAACAGATAATTACCAGGGTACCTATCAGACTTTGCACCTACATATTAAAATTACTAGTCTGATGTACAAATAGGTTGAATGAAGAGAAATTTAAGTTACTCATACTTAGGCTTTACAGGTGATGTGGCAAAACCAGCACATTGCCCAACTCACATTTGTCTACTGTCAGTTTAGACTGCTCCCTTTTTCACTGTTGAGGGCCAGGTCCCAAAAACCCACCCTTATCCACACCAGACTGCTTCAGGGATCTCTTCAAGAGCTGAACAAGCAGAACTGTCTTCTGAAATAAACTGCCAAGTGGTTAGACTGCTGGGGGGAATGCTTTAATAAGCAAGATGGGCTTGATTTCACTACTACTTCTTGTACCTACCCAGAGCACTGCTCCACTACTATCCCAGCAGGCCCTGCCCTGCTCTCACACTGACATTGACACAGTTTCCTACGCACACTGCACACACTCTCAGTATTATGTTGTAAATGCCTGCTTTGGTGGACTGCAATTCAGCTCCCATTACCTTGGGCACAACCAAAATTTTCATAAGCTACTCATTTTTAAAGAACCTTAAATCCTAAAGTGTTCCAGGGCCAAAGAGATCACCGAGGGCTTGAATGACATCAGGGCCCTTGGATGAGCAGGCTTCAAATTACCCTAAACAAGAAAGGGAAAGACTTTTTTTTTTTTTTCAGTTAACTACAGGAATATGTAAGTGCAGTTTCATGTTGGCCAATTCCAAGGTCCAGTTCCAGGAACGCCCTCCATCACACCTCACACAGAACACCCAAAGCATCTGTGCTGAGGCTTGTGACACCAAAACATTGGCTGTAAGCAGCACACACATCACAGAGCACAAGTCAACCTGCTGAGGGCTGGACTAGAGGGGTCAGGATTATGACTGACACAAACACAGCTGTGTAACCAGCTGGCCCAGGGTGCATCACCATCATCACTGAACCTGTGCACCCTCTGCTGATCTTCCCAGGAAGCAGAATGAAATTTCTGAAATTGATTTCAGAAAGATGGACATAAAATTCAGTTTATGTTTCTAAATCAAAATTAAAAACTATCTGGCATATATTCTAAAAGTGGTCACCAATTTACTTCTGTTACTTATACTTGTGTAATTAGTTTCTGATACAGTGTATCATGTATCAGTATTGCCTAATTTTGAGGTTCAAGGCTTTTTTTACTACTATGCACCTGGTTAGCAGATACAACTGTGTGCATAAAAACAATTACAAGTAATGGCCATCCACTGCCCAGGTTAGTTATTCCAGGTCAAAGCACACCTTAAGCGTTTATCTTCTCTCAACTCCAGTGCTTACAGCTTCTTGTAAGGGACATATGTTGTTGCAGCAAGTCATTTCAAAGCAGTGATTGCACCAATTTTGGGTATGGCTGTCAAAACCTGACTTTTTCCTGCAAATACAGGTTGGCTTCTCTCTCTAAACATCTGGACTCTCCTGTGCAAATAGCCTTTAAAGGACAGCAGATCAGTGTGGTTTCAGTAAGGGCTTAAAAATAACTCAAAATTGGGCTTGTTCTGTAAAAAGGCCAGCTAAGCACAAAGATGTACTGATAACTCTTTACTCAGCTCTATTATTATATCTACTTGTTGTTTACCAAAATGCCTCAGGAACAGTGACTCATTCTCAGTGCAAGAGACATTTTACATCAATGCAGTAGTTATTACTGATGCTGATGTCTTTGAGGGCAAACACGTCACATTAGAAACTCCCACAGCTGGGATGCATCTCTTAGTTACTCCAAAAGCTCTCAAGCAAAAGCAGCAAAGCCTTTGCATTTGCATTTGTTTGTGAAGGTCTTAAAAAGTCATACAGACTTTCAAAAATAATCTGCTCTGATTGCTTTTCCAACATTTCTGTAATTGTTCAGGAGCACTTGTTCACTTCAAGCACTCTGTTTATTTTCTCAGTCTAACTCAGGTGCTGGACCAACTCTGAACAGTGAAAGGTAATGCAGATATAGCATATCCCTCCTGACTGTGGGGAAATGCTGCCCATTGACTAGCTTGGAGCATATTCTGAAAGAGACAGCTGCTTAGGAATACTCAGATGGGGCAGCACTTCAAAATGCAAGAAAAGTTAACTTGACTTCAAGCAGTGCCTCCTGGTAGATCAACGGACTGAAAATGTCTTTCTGCAGTTGTTATGGACACTTGTGTACTGGGCAAGTTTTCTTATTCTATGTAGCTACTTAGGAAATACTTATTCCTGAAGTTGTGTATTTAACTGCCCAGAGACTCTGCTCCATAATGAAATTTATCATTTAGACCAGCTACATGAAGCAACATATCCTGTTTATGATTGGCCATGGAGTCAATGGAGTCAAGGTCTTTGATCCTGGTATAGGTGAAGTGATGTTTGGATAGCAAGTACTGAACAAATAGTAGTGCTGATACTGATGTGATTTATGTTGCCTATGTCATATTTAGAAACATGGTTTAGGTCTCAATTCCCCCTTTGCTATCTGGAATTAAGCACTGTTTAAGCCCATTCTATTTGGGCTCACCGAAAGTCACTTACGTTAGAACGTCAACTTCAACTGAGCAAAGAGCCGTCAATGAAGACCTATGAAGTCCCTTTCCTGATGATGCTAAAGAAAAGCATCGTTTAGCCTCATCAGGAAAAAGAAGGTTTGAATGCAGAACTACTCCCTTGTTTTCAGTAAAAATTTAATGAGATGACCAATAAAAAGGACGAAGATAATTCCCCGCCATCATGTTACTCAAGGTGTTTCTAAAAACATCTAAAATCTAAAAAGATTTCTACATAGAGCTACCAAAAAGTATCTTTAGGTTGTACTATTTCATCATAGCTGGCAAAGCAGTATCCTTAACATACAAGGCTGGATAGGAAACCTTAAGGTTCATTCTGTTCTTACACCTTGTGTAAGATAGCAGTTCCCCTTGGAAAACAATCCTGGAAACTTAGGGTATGTTAATTCAAAGATATAACCCCTCTTGATTTGGGAAACCCTTGTGCATTCAATTTCTTCCATACACCTTATGCAGCAGTTTCTGAACTGTGAATTAATCCCTGAATAGGAAATTACCATCAGAACATCAAAGTATCTCTGTGAATCAATGGAACACTACTTGGCCCTCCTAAAGCTGAAAAAACTGAGGAAGGAGTAGAAGCTTATTTCAGCTCCTACTCCTCTGCATAATTATTCTCAGCATCATGCAGCTTTAGCACTCTCTGGAAATAGAAATTTCTGAACATGCCAAGATGATGACAGGGAGAACTGGGATCTTGCGGCATGGAGTAATTGTATTAATATGTAATTTAGATATGTGAGTTAGTCAATAATACTCAACATCCACTCCAAAAGACTTTAAAATGTTTATTTTCCTTTCCCAGCAACAGTATCAACCCATCCCTTTTACCTCTGGGGTCTCACCTTCTGTTCTAGCCTTCTTTACTCCAGCAGACTCCGCATCTTCAAAGGATCTCTTTCGACTTGTCCCACCACTGAATGGATTGGGACCTGCATTCTGATGAACCCCATTTAAGGTGCCATTGCTATAGAAACGATTCAGGTGACAGTTCTGGAGGTTCAAGAGAAACTGGGCACATTCTTGGAAGCCCTGGGTATGTGCAAGGTCTGCTGCTGTCAGGCCACTGGCATTTCTCAAGCTGTACAATACAAAGAAACTGGATTACACTCATTCATCACGCTAGCTGGCTGTTGCTGCTGCCCTTACTATCTATCTGCTGGTGATGAGAGAAAACATACACTTAGCAAATTTTCCATTAAGAAATTAGTTATCAATCTTAGTTTTATAACTATCTTAACTTTTTGCACATATATCTCACTTCTAAGCAAAATTTGGGAGACAATACACTTTTAAATAAAATCAATATACTATGTGCCTTAAACCATCTTCCTATTTAAATTTCTCAAAATGCTTTATTCTAAAATAGTCTGAAGTAGCTGATCTTTACATGAACTTCAGACTAAGTTAAGTGTTGAATTTTACCATCTTCTGCAGTTTATTCTGCAATCTATTGCTTTAACTTGAGCAAAAGTTCAAATACTCAAAACAAACTTAACATGACTTGGCAATTGTCCATGGCATTCTGGTTTCTAAGGTAACAACAACATCACTATTTTTCCTAACAACAAAATACATACATATATAGTAAAAGATAGATAAAGATGCTATACTTAGCTGTGCTTTGCTTATACTTTTGTTTCAGGTTTGTTTCTTATTTCAAAGTGTGTGACATCATAAGTACTGGGGCTTGCTTTGGTAATTTCAACCAAGACTTCTGTGCACAAGAGAATGGCACTGGATTTTGCATATTCTAGTGCATCAAGGAGGTTAGGAATGAAATCAGGGAGGACATGTAGATATGCAGAGGTTTCATTTCAAAAAGTGTTGTATCACTTGCATTTACACAAACCCAGAGGAAGTCTTGCACTTAGTAATTTAGGCTAACTTCATCAGGAAGAGCACAAAAGTGGAGACAAGAAGGCCAGGAGTGACAAAACTAGATGGTGATGCAAAAGATTCCCATTAATCTTTCCTAATATTTTTCCAGAGATGTAATAGTCAGAGAAGTGCAGTTTTTTTTTTCTTGGCTTCAGTAATTTAGACAAGTTCCTTACTTAAAAATCCAGAAACAGACCAGCTAACAGAATAAGCATTAAGAAGATTCTTTTGAAGACTTGACTCTCTTGAAACTCCAGCTCATAAGAAATCAAAGAACAAAGCCCAGATTTGCTTCCTAGATCACTGTAACTTACTCGCTATAAATAAGAAAACCTTTATAAACTGACTATTACAGAATCACAAAACTCATAATCTAAACCAGGATTAAATTCATTCCACACTGTACTATTCTAAGTCATTATTTACTTGGACTACAAGTGAAAATCCACAGAACAGCAGTCAAGAGCACTCTAGAAAGTAAGACTTCAGAATATTGAAATCCTAGTTAGTCAAAAGAAATGACGCTTTGAGGTGGTATTAGTTTTGAATGCTTACAGGAGAGCTGCAAAGCACTGTGCATCCAGTGTAGGCAGTGTATGGAAGGGATTGATATCAAAAAAGGAGAATTAAAGCTAGCATCAGGAGAAAGTTTTAGAGTATAAAGGTTGCTGAATCTTGATAGGGGTCTCTTCTCCTCATTGTAAGAGCTGCCTATGATATCAGAAATTCTACTGTCAATCCTTTCCCCTGCTGAACTAGATGATCTCTTGAAGCTGCAGCTAAGCAACAAATATTTGACACTCCTTTAGCAATTCTGATTTACTTGTCAGCATAAGGATGTAGAACAATGAAACTACAGCTTAGGAAACAGAAATTTTAACAGATCTGCTCTGTTCAAGAAGAAAAGCTTAGTTCTCCGACATCTTTTTTAAGTTTCTGAGCCCAAGAGAGCAATAAGAGAAATCTAAGCAAGAACAAAATAAACAAAGTTATGCAAAGATAAAAATGACAAAACCAATATGGTATTGAATGGCCATCTAATTTAAGAGAAGTTCAAGTAATTCTATCACTTAGCAAGTACTACTGAACACTAACTCTGCCTTTCAAAGTTGACTGTAAGAGACCACAGTTCAGGCACCATTTTCCAAAGGATCATCAATGTAAGATGCCAGAGGCATCTGGAGATTTATAAACTAAGATCAAAATGTATAAAGCTATACAACCAAACTCTGGGAAAGAAAAACTAAATTTCCCAGAAAGAAATAAACAGGACTTACAGACTGCAAAACTTTAAAATGTAATGACCTTTGATATTTAAAGATCTGTCCCATTCCTACCTCTTCTGGAACTAATATTACACTTAACAGATAGACAAAGATGTGCTTATTTTACAGAAATATCCTGGAAGCAGTGCATAGATTTCAAGGGACTCAAGCCTATTGGATTTAACATTCTTGCTTCTGAAGTTTAGAAACACCTCTTTTAAAGTGTGAATCTGAATTTAGCCTATCAAGTTGGTAATGAAAAGAAAAAAAAAGTTCAATGAAGTAAGAGATTATAAGTTCTAGATAACTCTGGAAACTGTTTGAACAAATGTTATGGAAGAGGACAGATATTCTCTCTGCTCACTTACAGTGGGAACACTAATTTGAATACATGTCCAATATCCAGTTGCCCATGTCCATGATTTTAACCAAAGCCTGATTATTCTTGAACTTTCAAATATTCAAATTTCTGTTATACTGCCTTGCACTCCAACATTAACAGGATGCAGTAAAGGAAAAGCTGACAAATTTTGCAAAAAGCTTCCGTCACTTTCTCAAAAACAGGCTAGAAAGATAAAAAAAAGACCTACTTCTTTAGCTGATTTCTCTAGGAGGAAAAAAATCTGTCAGTGGGAACACAAAAGGCAGCAAGAGGTAGCTGTGCTATATTAGCCTATCATAACAAAATGCAAGTAATAAAAAAAAACTGCTAATGTAAATAGGAACAAAATAGGAAAGAAGATGCTCTTAACAGATAGCATGGAGTTTTACCAGACTGGAATAGTTTATGTATTTTCAAAAGAAGTTAAAAATATTGTCAATGACTGTAAGGATTCTGAGTCTGTAACAGAAAAACAGTATAACACAGTCCTTCCAGAAAGCCTGGAGTACTTGAATGAATTAAAAAAACTAAGATATCCACTAGACCATTCTTTAAAAGTGTTAATCTGAACTTGGAGTGGAAGCACCCTGTTACAGCTGTAGTTACAAGGAACTAGGAACACATCTAATACTAAATCTGCCGCCCATGTCTGGCAGTGAAGTGTCTGCCTCAGCTTAGACGAGCTGAGGAGCTCCCAGGAGCTAAGAATTTAAGTGTCATCAGACAGACTAGATTATACAGATGAAAATAGAAATGGCTCACTGTCCCAGCCACACATAAGAGGAGTTCAACCTCTTATGTGCGATCCCTGTCAGCCCTTTGTTATGAACGGCAATTATATGTAAACTACCAAGTGAAAAAGAGAAGGAACAGTATGTGACCGATTTGGATACATAGCGTAGTAGCCACATGACGTGGAATGCGTGGCTAAAAAAAAATGGAAGAAAAATCAACAAGCAGGAAACTCACAGATAATCACTATATTCAAGTAAATACACAGCTCTTCCTTGAAAGGTGCTTCATTTATTGTAGCTGCTGACATGAAGAAAAAGGATTGGTAAAGGACATTATAACTAAAAGTAATTTCAAGACCTGGGCTGCAAAAGAAAAAACACTGGAAAAAACAGTGGACAACATGGACAGAACTACCTCAAGGTCATGGGTCTTGGAAAAAAAAAAAATCTTCTTTTCCACCCATCCTTTGCTTTTTTTAGTTAGTTAAAAATCCCTCTGGTACCAGCTTTGATCTTTTATTCTGAACACCTTGAAATAATGGAAGCTCCAAGAAGCTCAGAACACACTGATATTAAATCTTCAGGCAAACTGTCCTTTTGTTACTCCTAATCATACAGCAAATATGACAGGTCTATTTCTGCAACTGCATTATGCAGAATTAAAGAATGAGTACAGAAATTTCCAGCAGGTTTTACACATTGTTTTGTAGGGGTTTTTGTTGTTGTTGGCTTTTTAAAAAAACTTCTTGTTTTGTGTCAAAGATGCCAAATTTCAGGATAAGCTTATGCTTCTTTCCAAGGTTCATCTCTTGGCTAGGCTTCTAGCTGAAACAAGACAAATATCAGGTCACAAACACTGCATTTTTCACAAGTTCATTATGAAGGAAGAAGCCAGCAGCAAGGAAGGCGTGGAAGGATGGAAGGAAGACATAAGTAAGAAAATCAGAATAAGTCTTAGAAAGTGACATGTGTTTTATGTTTAGTCAGCCTTTATTAAACAGTATTCATTGACTTGATGCAGAATTTTCTAAAGGCTAGCCTAGTAACTATCAAATCAGAGAGCAGTGCTCCAAAAACATACTTCTTTTTTCTTTTTTACTGAAAAGAGAAAGTCAAAAACTAAAGACAACTCTGAAGATGAGTCTAGCTACAGGAACAGGTGGAAAAAATGAAGAAAGGACACTGAAAACAAAAGCTCTGAAAATGTCATTCCTTTTTTGGCACCTGCTTCAGACAGGAATACACATGAAGGCACGAACTGACAAACAGGAGAAAAATTCCTTACTTAACATTGCCCAGGGCTAAAGGCAGTCATCAGAAAGGCAATTCACTCCATGTTTAGAAAACACATACCTTGCATCCTTTCCAAGGCAATTCAAGTATTTGAAAAATGACTGAGTCCTGTTCAGGGCTTTTCACTAAGCAGCAATTTTTTGCTATATACTTTATTCACTGTTTCCATGTAATTCTTATTACTAGAAACAAATCAAAATCATGAAGCATGAGAATTACCCTCAGCCTTCTTGTAGGCTAAAATCCAGGAGTTGGGAATAAAAACATCTTGTTTTCTTCAAAGATGCTAACATATAGATAGACGTAAGTATAAAATACTAACTCCAACACAAAAAAATGAAAGTGAAATGTAAGGAAGGATACATTTTCATATTATAAAGCTATTCTAAATAGAAAAAAAACCCATGAGAAAAGACGATGAAAGTCTGAATATGGATGAGCAGGTGATCTTGAAGTTTCTTGACATGACACTTGCTTATCACACTCCAGTGACAGGTGTTTTCATAAATAAACCCAAAACACACACTGATATATTGAGTTAATGCTCTGACTTTTGCATATGCATTTATTTACAGACCTACAGAGCTTAAAACACTCTTATAACACGTTTTTCTTCTTCCATCAAGTGATGTTCACAGGCAGTCTTCAAAACTGTCTGATCTTGGCATGAAGAGGGCTTTTTTTTTAGGATCCATTCTTCTCCCTCTGGGTTGACATCATCTGAACTCCCATTCTAAATGCCCCGTTCATCTGAGAGTTCTGGTACCCAATTAAAGCAGCTATAAAGAGGACACTGATGAAGCATGACTTTAGGTATTTCCTTCTTCTGAAACACTTTTTCAAAAATGTTGGCTGCGAGTGTAATTGTTGCTCTAAACCAAGAGACAAGTCTATTATCTGGCCAAACAGGATTGGTGTACAGAAACACAAATTTAACTTTCAGCTTAGCTTTACTTAGGAGGAGATTTTTATTATTTCAACCTAATTTAAGAAGTTTACTAAAGGAAGAAAAAAATTGAGTCAACCTTTTAAAAATTATTCAAGATGCTTCCACTATGGCTAAGCCACAAAAAAAAAAAAAAAAAAAAAAAAAAAGAAAACCAACAAAACACTCAAAATTTAGAATTGTTTAAATATCACTTTGTGCTAGGAAGATTTACTTCAGTGTAATGTACAGAATTTACTCTTCAAAAGATCTGTAGAAAGAAAACAAAGACTTGTGCTTCTCATATTGAATTGTAAATACCATTGAATGTACTTCAAAAAAATTGCTTCTAACTTGCTTCAATTGTTCATTTTTCATATTCCTTGGCAGAAAAAAGACAGATAGTGTATTTCTAAGATATTTCTATATTAAAAAGACAGAAATCTATCTTCAACTTATAATGTCACATACCTTGAAAAACAAAACAAACATTTGCAACACAAAAGGTCAACAATAAATATTTTTGAAAATCATATATGTAAAAAAATTCTCCTGAATGTTTAATTTGAAATAGTGATTACAGCACCTACAGCTTACTGTGTTTTTGTTAATGCCATGCGACAATCTAAGAAAATAAACCACAGTTTTCGTATATCAATGTAATATCTGTTAAAAATTACTGATCTCAACTTATCTATTGTTAGTTTACAAATAAAAATGTAGATAATTGTAAATTAGGGTAAGCAAAGCATGCAAATCTATAGATTCTATATCTGAATTCCTAGATTAGCATTAAAACCAATCACCGCAACAAATACCTCAACAGTATGCCTTGTGTGCAGAAAGGAAGCGATACTGAACATTCAATGCCACAACTGTAAGGTTTTCGGAGAAGCACCTGTGGCAGTTTCAGCAGTTTCTATATGGAATGCTCCCCCTTTCTAGGATTACTTGAAAAAATCAAGTCAATTCGAATTACGTAGCTGTAAAACATTGACATGTGTAGTTTTTACAGTTTCAGAATCTTCTGTTTGATTTAAACGGGCAATGGTGCATAAACAGGAAACTTATATCATAAGGGATCACATATTTGCAGGCAACATTAAGATTAAAAGTACATTAACATACATAAAGTGCTGTAGCACATTATTCAATATGTAAGCCATTATCATGTGACCACCTTAACAACAAGATACTAAGCCTTTTATGCCTTTAAAAGCATTATAACTTTCATCCTGAAACCAATTTTTCAGTTCTTCACTGAAATTTATACAGAATGGATTAAAGTTACCGGTCAACTCATGGCTTCAATTACTTTAAATTTAGTAGTCTGTATCTCAAAAGAATTAGTAGCTATTCCTATATAAAAAAATTAGCAGATACAAGGATTAAAACAAAACAAAAGAAGAAAGAGAAAAAAAAGATCAGAACACTAAAACGCCCACAGTGAGAAAAACTGTTTCCTATATAAACAGTAGTATACTAGGCTAAAATTTCTAAAGCAAAATTATTTTAAAATACTAAACTTTAAGTGTTTTAACCCTTTGGTGTCCAAATACAGAAGTTATAAAATTGTTTCAAGCTTTTTTTTTCCAGATACCAAGAGAAAAATAATCTTAACTAAACAGATGTGTGTCACTGCTGGGGCAGCTATACAAATTCATGCTAGAATTACACATTGAGCATCTACAAAAGCACAAGTTGGTGCCAAGTTTTTATTTCACAACAAAGCATCTGGCAGCTGAAATTATTTTACACTTATAAAACCAGTGGTAGAGTTCCTGTGAACATCATCCAAAATCATAACAAGAGGAATATACTGAACAGAAGGACTCTGTTTTATGAAGCCACTTTCTCCACAGGAAAATCAAGGTTCACTATGAATTATGCAGCTATAATTAGCTCCTAGATACTTCAACTCCTGACTGAGCAAACATTGGCAGAAGAAAGAATTCATTAACCACGATAGGCAATGTTGCAGTTACCGCAAACATCACCATCAGGATTTTTTCTTCTATCTGTATTCCTGTTTATATGCTTTACTGAAGACCTCAAACAGTGCACTTCATTTTCAGTGCCTTTTTTACAAAATATTCACATTTCCAAGTAAACTGACCAATACAGGCTTGACTTGGCCTGGTTCCAGCAACAATATTTTTAAATTCCTATTTCATTATTTAAGAAGTGATTCCTAATAAAAATTCACAAAGGGAAGGAAGGAAAGACTATGGTAATTCTTAGTCTGATTGCAATACAGTATAACAGAAAAGACCTTTCCTACTAAAATGAAAGTATTTCCTAGATCACTAGCGAAATTTAATTCCATATGAGCATCTTTATAGTACTGCAGCCATCTTAAACACAAAGAATGTAAGAGTTACTTAGCCAACCCTATGACAATGACAACTGTCATTGCTGTTAATTTCATGTTTCTAGAAACAGAGCAAGAATTGCAAATAAAGTTGCTAACAATGAAGAAAGTGTAATGGAAAATTACTGAGGACAGGTTCAGAGCAAACTCTGGCTTGAAAAGATAAAACAACCTTGCAACACAGATATCCACCAAGATGACTCTAGTACTATTGCTCATCAACACAGCAAATGAAACCCAAAGGTAGCCTAGAATTAGAGAAATCAAGGAAGCAAGCCTCTCTCAACTGCGCCAAACCTGAAAGAAAGTTCAGACTGTTCAGTACAAAAAGCATGGACAGTGGAAGTCCGGAAATAAAAATGAAGAGGTAAATTAATGTTAAGGTACTTTTGTGCCAAAAGCAGGGCAAAAATCAAGAATGAAAGGACTATAGGTAGTAGATGGTTTCATTATTTTCCCATAATAGGGACACTATCAAACTACACAGTTTTGTTGGGGTTTCTTTTGGTCAAAAATAACTTTGTGTGTTTACTCAAGCAGACAAAATCTTTTGGATTAAGGAACTGCTGAAGTGCATAAAACCAGTTTAAATGAACTTCATGAAAAAGTTTTTTGAACTTACATTTTTCTCCCTTTATAATAAAATTTATCCATAAGCCCAATCAAGTAAAAGAGAATGAAGCTGAAGAGTAATACTTTCCCTAAGTTATGATTACCAAAACTCTTCCATGGTTTGTTAAGCCTCCATGCCATGAGATACTCAGCAGTGCATGTCACACATTAGAAAACTTTTCTGACCAACCTGAACATGTTCTGGGCCACACCACAATTACCTCCTGGGTTTTTCTGTCCAGAGGCTACTAGGTACTAGTTGGTCTATGAACAACTTTACTAAAAAGACAGAAACCTGATCAGCAAACAAAACCCAAATCAACATGGCAGGCTAGAGCAGACGTTACAATAAACAATCCTCTCATCACCTATCTAGTCAAAAACTATTGCCAGATCAAGCATAGCACCCCTACGGATCACCACCACTGACACCTGGAGTAACCATCAGAACTAGTAAGACTACTATATTAGGGTTATAATTGTTTTTTTCACTGTACTTAACTCTGGCAAAGCTCCACTTTGTAACACTTCGGTTTCTCTGCTTGACTTAATTGTACTCAGGTTTCTGCAGCCAGAACAGCGACAGAATACTTAACTTGCAATCTTGCAGACAAAAAAAACCGAATCTATCTTAAGGGAAACTGCACACATTAATATGAACATCAGCACAATATGTTACACAAAGGCAGATTAATACCAACAAAAAACCCCAAACATTCCTGTCAGAAATCTGAGCTATCTGCAAGTGCTATAAAGCTTCCTCACTAATGAATAAGCTAAACTACCAAGCTCACATGTATCTAGTGAATTTCCTCTCCATGTTTCAGAAAGGTCATAAGTGTCATTGCTTTAATGATGGGTTTTACTTCATTCATAAAAAGCACAGCCTCTCATATTCTGTGCTATTTTCCAGCTGATGTCAGTAATCACTGTTGTTATTCCACCCACTAAAAATAATCTGCATTCAAACAGAATAGGAATTCAGTGGTACAAATTTGCCTCAGCTTCCTGCAATTATCTGAAGTATCAGTAACTCTGAAAACTACACTTTTTCAGACTGGTTTACTCTAAGATTGAGCCTCTCTCATTTTTTATCAGTCACCCATGCATATACATTCTGCTTTGGTATTTCCAAATCTTTTCTTCAGACTAAATCCAAATTACTGCCCTATTTCATGACCACAAGCTCCTACAAACCACCTCAAGTACTGCTACAACCATAGCAACCAAACAGGAAACCAAACATGGAAGAAATTACCAAGATTTAGTTGCAGTTTTTTTAAAGGAGAATTAGTGTTTTACCACTGAAACGTACATGCCACTTTGAATTTGCCTTCCCATAACAACTTATATAAAAAGGGAAAGGCAGAATAAATTCTAACTTGTATATCCTCTACATGGAAAAATGGTCACTACAAGAATACTACAGTGATGGCCCTTAAAATGCTTGTTACATACAATTAAACAAGAACTGCCATATATTCTTCCTTAATTATACAGCAATGTTTAAAAATGCAACAACAGCAATTAATCCAACAGTTTAACTAGTACCTGGAGGCAATCAAGTTTATAAAAAGAATGTGTATGACGTGGTCTGAGTTTGGAAAGTACCAAACAGATTATACAAGCACTAATATACTAATTAACAGATAAGAATCTCTCAGTTGAAAAAGCACCTAAATCCAAATGATCAGTAAGATCCTGAAGCATCTCAAGATGAGGTTGATTTAATGACTGTAAGAAAGTAGAATGTTGGTTCTTCTACAATGAACCTATGCTGTAATATAGCTTCTGAAGTAAAGAGGTGACACAGTTGTGGCACTTCACAAGTATGTTAACACCAGAAATGGACTGCAATTCAATATCAAAAGTTTGGTAGTTAAGTTAGCTAGGCAAGAAAAACAAGCTCACAGTAAAAACCTGCAAATAGCTCCCAAGATTTTAAGAAATCAAGAAGATATCCATTAACTAAGACAGGAGATTTCTGAACCCTGAGACCCCTTCAAGAAAACAGGCCATGTAAGCTTCTCCTCCAGACTGAAAAGGAACTGAGGGTTTGCATGAGAAAGGAATGGCTGACTTCTGTGCTGTCATTCAAACAACACATGACTGTCTCTTCACTAGAGGAGACCGATTTTCAGGAAGTCAAGAAATCTCAGAAGTACAAATGAGAAGAATAAAAGCTGAGATATCACAAGAATGGTCATGTGGAACAGGAATACAAGAATTTCACAAAGGACTAATCCAGCAGCACTAAAAAAAATCACAGCGGACAGATTTTTGTTATGGAAGATGGAGAGCAGCTGTGAAAAAGAAAAATTATATTAATATTGCCTTTCTGAACAACACAATGCAGTTTGTGACAAACAAGTTTGAAAAGAAGAAATAGAATTAAGTAAATCCCTGTCAAAGAATGAGAATAAAGGTCTTGCTGAAAAACTTAGTATCAGTGATAGGACATTTCTAGCACTGAATTTGCACACTCAGATGAATGCCAGACAGCTTTAACAAGAAAGTGGCTGAAGTGTCTGCCTAAACCAGACCAACATCACAGTACGAATCTGTCATCTGGTGGAAACAGATGTACTGGTTTATTTATCTCAGCATGTCATTGCTTCTACTGCAACCCTTAGACCAGAGTATATTGAACTAGAAAGGAAATTAGCTCTTTAGGGTCTCATAACATGCCATCATAGTATATAACCCAAATTTACTCAAAACCTGAAGATTTCTGGCAGGCAAATAAAAAGCTTTTCTATAATGCTATTCAAATATCATGATGAGTAAAACCTCAACAAGAATTTGTGCTCAATTGGATGGGTGCATACCAAGCCACAGCCCATTCCACAAGTTACACCTCTTTCTATCCCAGGATAACACAGTGTTTGAAACATCCCTCTTAGCTCAAAATCAAGACACTGAGGAATACAGAACTGCTTAAATGACAGCCGCAGAAGAATTTTTATTCAGAGATAAGTGGACACAATGTACAAGTGCACCACATGCAAGTGGACATGAAACAAGTCAGGATGATCAATACCTGCATCTGCTTCTTTTTGATTCAAGAGTGTCCTGTGTTTACAGCTAAATTTTGTATTTTTATATATGCTGTGATACAATCTACATAACTACATTAAAACACAGCATTTACATAACAGTGCAAAAGAGCAAAACAAAACATGGCACCAAGAAGGCTTTTCCTCTATAAAGAGCTGTGGACACTTGTCTGTCACCATGATAAATAATACACAATTAACCATACATCAATTGTCTTTTACTGAAAATCCAGCAGTAATTATGGATACTTTAAAAGGTACTATCCACATTAAAAAGTCAGTTACACAGCAAACCTTTTCACTCATATGAGGACATTGTGACCACCTGCTTCCCCCTCTTCAAGGGTCCATGAATACCATAGTTAGTGGAGCAACCATTTTTATGGCTGTAGGACATACTGTGCACAGAATATGCTTCAGCTAAAATGAGAAGGTAAATACCACAAAAAAATCAAAATATTTTCACTAGGGTACAATTATTATTTTTTAATATTATTAAAAATTTACACAGGAATAGAGACCCAAATTCTCTCTCATCAATTAGGAAAACAATGCAACAACTTATTGATATTTATACTGCAATATCCTGTCTTTCTCTGCAAAGGCAATACACTAGCAAGCCTGAAATATAGTAAACTAGAAAAATTCAAGTGACGCTATTTTATTGAAATTAAAATTCTTACTTTTATCCTTGACTATTATCAATATTCTTTGTCTTCCAATGTAACCAAAGGAGGAAATAAAGTAGAAATGTGGTAAACATCAATAACAAGATTTCTCTAGTCCAGGTTACTTAATTTTAACAGCAATAATCACTCATTAACAAAAAACACATTTCTTGCAATATTACATTAGTGGTTACTAGTGTTTGTGTAATAATGAAATCTTAGCATCCCTGTTCTACTTGCTATAAAAAACTAGGGATGATGGCATTTTGCACATACATTATAAGTATCATGTAATAGTAGTATACTTGACTATTTGCAGTCCCAAGGGGTATCTCATTCATCCTTATGAAACCAGACTTCAATACTGTTAACTATACTAAGAAATAAAGAAAAAACTGGATTAGAAGAACTAATCCCAGTAAAAATAGAAAGTACTTAGTCATCATCAGTACAGATTAGCAGTTTAATTCTACTTAGTGCTTAGTTCTGTATTTCATAAAGTTCTTGCCTTGGTTTTATCTATCAATTATCAGTTAATTTTATCAGTCAATTATAATTTCAGTTAATATATACAAATAAAAACCCAAATACATGGCTAAAATCCCTCTTCTTTTCCTCTAACTGGAGTCATAAAATAAAGGAGTCAGAACTCCCAGAGCATCTACATGTTCATGTTTTTACAAAGATGAGGAAATCCACATAACCATTAATCAGGGCCAGCTTTCAAAACCAGATGACCCAAAATTGATCGCTGTCAAAAGCATATAAATGGATTTGGCCTAATTTAACATACTGAAACTGAATTCTAAGGAAAAAAATTCTCATTCCTATCAGTCAATAGCTAACTCCCTAAGGTGACAGGGTCAAGTCCTAATTCTCTGAATGATTAAACTTGGGTTGCTCCACAAGCCTTTTATATTTGCATCCCTGATTTTACCAATCCCATGATAGGACCTGATGTTTAATTACTTATCTGAAACACAGATGGAATTCTAAGTTAGAAAACTGAGAATTCACGTTATTTCCTGTTCATTAAAACTGCTATAAACCTACAGTGCTTCTGCTGCAAATAGCTTTGGTCAAAGACAGGCATCACCCATTTCACATTGTTTATGC
Source organism: Pyrgilauda ruficollis (assembly GCF_017590135.1). Classification (NCBI taxonomy): domain Eukaryota; kingdom Metazoa; phylum Chordata; class Aves; order Passeriformes; family Passeridae; genus Pyrgilauda; species Pyrgilauda ruficollis. Next base: position 1,125,178 of record NW_024524266.1, on the reverse strand, counting down.
AGTTCCACAACTTTTCTTTTGGTTGGCTACTTTGTTAAAACCACAAGATTACATACTAATTGATGATGATAATTAAGGTTTGCTCAATTCCACAGTAAATTTAATTCCAAGTTTATCTTAAAAATATCCAAAGGTGAGTGAAAAATAGGAAATTATACATTTAAGACTGATTTAATGTGCTTGTCAGTAACTGAGCTTATTTCATTTTTCTATAAGGAAATCTCTTCATACAAAGCAATTAGCTCACTACTATTAACTTAAAGGTAATATATTTCCTGATATGACACAACTAAAAGACTTAAATTTTATGGTAGATTTATCAAGGCAGCATTACAAAAACAGTAAGATGGAAACCAAAGGGTAAAACAAGAAATTAACTACATGATTCTTATTTCACTTACAACTTCAAAGTTTCATAGTGCAGGTTAAAATACAGTAACTAGTTACCATTCAAGATAATAAAGCTAGTTCTAATTAAAACATATTGCTAAAGTATTGATATTATTTATAAGCCATAGAGCTTATACTCAACATTTCTAGGTGAAAACTGCATCCATTTTGTCCATGCTGTAAGTTGCAAAAGTTTGTGAGCTTTTCTGAATGTTTTTGCAGTACATAAACCTTTAAAGAAAAAAGTTAACAGGGCAAATACACAATACACTAACAAACAGTAATAAACTAATGGTGAAGTGTGTGAATTGCTGTTTTGCACATAATGTTGCTTTTGCACTGTTTTCTATATTTATTCACCCGTGCAAGGTGTAGATTTCTCATAAAAAATAACTACATGCTGAATAAAGTGTACAGTTTGGGGTCATCTGACAGAAACACAATAAATATTTTACTATATCAGATGTATGTGCAACACTAATGTAGCACAGTGGTATCATTTAAGGAGAATTAACTTTATTACTAGACATGCAAAATATCTTAGGCTTCATTACAGTTGGACATGTCTAGCTGTCATTATTTTTTTGATCATATGCCTGCTGTTTTGAATTTTCTTTCTGAAATTAGTATCTATGTTTACCAATCTAAGTTAGTCAGCTACACACACAACAATCAACAACAAAAAAATACCTCACTTACTCTATTTGCGCACCATGAGCCACAAGGGCACTTATGGAATCCATACTACCAGACCGTGCTGCTTTATGAATAGGAGTTTCACCAACATAATCCTGTAAAGACAAACTACATTTTGTCAAGCATAATCTTTCTTAAAATTAAAGTATTATTATTACATTATTTTAATTAAGATAGCAGATATATAAAAGAAGCATTTATTATTAGCTAGCAAATACATCAGGTATTTCATCATTACTTTAAAGTCTGCAGTTGGCTGCCAAGTACATTAGACTTTTAGCAAGAAGTAACATTAAAGGCATTTAACTCACAAGAATAGCTCAACAATCAGCAGACTCTTATTCAGAAAACTGGTTAACCCTCCCAGCATCCACCACCGTAACACGTTATTCTAACACCTTCATTTCCTGGCACTCCTTTCCCAATGCACTGGGCTGCACAAGCCCTCTTGAGCTCGGTAGCAGCAAGGCTGAGCCTGTGGGACTGTGCTGCTTTCAGATCTTGCTGGCACACTGACTCAGTCCTTGAGGGCTGCACCATCAGTACTTGGCAGGAGAGGAGCAATATGCAGAGCTCTACTGTAACAGAGGTATGCCCAGTGTTCACAGGACAGGCCAGATCTCTCCCAACACATACACATTGATTCACATCCTATATACTTGTCTTCTGATTTTCTTTGTCAATTTCTATCCCATTATTATTAACCAGCACATCCAATCCTTTGTTTTTTTTGCATAATGTGCAGACATACTGGGGGTAGAGTATTGCTTTTCAGACAACTCCCCACCGTTAGCTGTCTTACAGGTAACAGGGAGGATCTACAACAATTTTACAAATCCCCCCCCAAGCAAGCAGCAAGTATTCATACATCATGATCTACAGGCTGCAGAGGAAATTCAGTACTTGCAATTAGCCATCAGTATTAAGAACCACAGAGAAGAATCTGTAATGAAACATTGCCTTGGCATAGCAAGTAAATGTTTTTACTGGTCTGTTAACATGATTCATCCTCAACACTTCCACAGTGTAGCAAGGGGTTTTTTTGCTTTGTTTTTTTCCCCCTTCTCTCTTTGTCTCCAAACTTTTGACAGACTTCACTAGTCTGTTCCAGATATTAAACATGTTCTAACTGTATGTGCCTCAGTTTAGCTTCCCTGTTCCTTTTATTAAAATATCTACATTAGCTATTAAATTAACACAGCACCTTTACAGATTCAACAGTGTTCACACACAACAGTGTTCATGCCTAACTCCACAGTACTGGCTTGACTTGAGCTCTCCTTGAAATGTGAATATATGCAAAATATGATCATACTACCTAGAAGCTACTAAGTGTCCTAAATTGTCTGCCAAGCTTTTGAGAAATTTAATCCTATCTTTTAGACCATGTAAGTACAACTTGAAAAATAATTTTGGATTATAAGTTATGTATTGTCAATTTTCTACTTGACAATTTTATTTCATGGTGAAATATCGTTATAACAAGTTACAAAACCACTGAGGGTAAGCCAGCTTACCAGTGCTTAAGACATATATTCAGCCAAACAGTGAACTACCTAGCACACCCAGCAGGGAACAACAACGGCACCAAACAAAGTTTACTTTCTTATAAAACAAGGAAAATTGTTTAAAAAAAGTCTGGACACAGTAAAGAGCAGCAAATGTCTTAGAGATTAGAAAAGGGCTATAAAGTCTTTCTTCCAAAGTGGATGCAGCTGATGGATAGAAGACTGCTTTCCAATCAAGTTTATGCTCAATCAAATTTTTCCTATTTGTAATTTCCCCTGAAGTAATAGGAAAAGAAAGAAGTTTAAGAGAGAATACACATTTTTTAACCATCATACATGGAAATTTATTTGAGGCTGATTTATCCAGAAAAAAATTCTTTGGGTAATAAATTTTCCAGCCATAAAATCTGTCTTCGATTCATCATTTTGTTACTGTGTCCTCCCCTCCCCCCCTTCGTTAAGTGGTCAAAGTACAATAAGTAAGTGATTTGCCTCTTTTGTCAGCATTAGTATCTACAAGCCCAAGCCTAAGTTACAAGAGAGTCACTCATATGAAGTTCAGGTTAGGGTTAGTTGGCCATGCATATGACAGAGATAACAAAATCTCTAGCCCTATAAACCTGGCACACTGCCCACAGCAAGATCTAGAGAACTGAATTCCAAAATTGCTGTGGGGAAACACAAAAAGGATGAGAGAAGACCTTTGCAAAAGGACTCCCCAGCACTGCATTAGAAGAATGCGCTAAGCTTACAGCAGCTACCACTTCCATCACCAAACAGAAAAGATTAGTAGTTCAGAAGGGAATATATGTCTTGAGAAGGGCTGCTTTTAATCACTGGCCCAGAAAATCATGTGCCTAAAGTTAAGGAATTCAAGTAATACTTAAAAAAATGACAGAATACACAGATTTAGATTTTTATAGCATTCCTTTTAATTACAGCACCCAAATTTCAGTCATCACTACCATTATGCTGCTTTGAAATTCTCGTAAGGGGCCAAATATATTTGCACTGAAACACTTTCCCAGAAATTATCTTTCCTCAGAAATTCTCTCTAGATTATAAGTTAGACTAAACGGAAAAGAAATATATATGGAAAAATATATACATCCCACCAAAAGATGGTTTTTAAATCTTTCAGTGCATACAGAAGAAAACAAAAGTACTCTGTATGAGTCTCAAAACAATTGTTTTGCTTCAACTGGAATGGATGTGACCAAACAGGAAAACAAAGTAACATTTTTTTCCAAGAAGTTCCAGAGAGCTGTTCAGGGTATAGCCTGTTAGCACATTCTCATGTGTAAGATACTTCTTTGCCTATCTCTTTTATCTCACAAAAGTTATTTTATTTTGAGAAGCTCTATTAATTCCACATTACCCCTCATAGTCCTTTAAACTGGTCACACTCCCCATCTGTGCTTGAGTCTGATACAACCCCTTTTGTAATAATATTCCAGGAAGAGAAGCATCAACGACTTGTAGTGGCCTTTCACAACTAGAGCAGAACAAACAGCCCGAACTTGTCTCACAATCTATAGGATGCATTATAAATAAATGAGTAGAAACTCAAACTAAGTTTCATTAATTTAGCATTCAAGATAATACATTACATTGGTTCTGTGGTTACTAAATATTTTGTACACAGTGCTCTTGAAGAAATGGCAAAAAGAATTTGTGAACCATCACAGACACATTTAGTTTTTGCAACTCATTGCTGAATGCCTTCCTCCTTGCCCTTGGAAACAATGGCTACCCTCTCACACAGACAAGGGCAGTTTGCTCTAGCTTGGGATCATGACTAGATTACCTTTGACTTCTATTTCATTTTACTGAATAAACATCTAGCTTCCTTCCTTATTATCTTTTTATTTGTGTGGCTGAAGAGTTTTGCTTTTTTTGGCTTTAATCAGTAAATCTATCTCAGCTTGATAAATCAGTTTCCAGTTCCTCGCTATGCTCTTAACCTCGAAAGACACTTCCTCTACCAATAAAATACTTTTCTCAAACTCTCCTCCCAGGTCTCTTTCATTTATGGGTATTTTTTTCAATTCAGTCTAAAGCCATTTTTTACTCAAATTTTCCTCCTCCTGTCTCTTTGAGACCTGGATTCTGATAGCTTAAGGATTGTCCAGTTGAATTTAGAGCACATTTCCTATTTTGTTCTCCAAATTCCAAGTCCCTGGACATGATTCAATTGATCTCACTCACTGGTACCTTTACATTCCTTCCATTTATCAAAAAAACAACCAAACAAAAAACCCCAAAACAATCAAACCAACCAAAAACCCCCCCAAACAAACAAAAACATCAAAAAAAAAACCCAAAACCAAAACAACCCACCAACCAAAAGCAACTTAACTTACTTGCAGGAATTTATTTTCAAAATAAAAAGCTTCCACATACATCTGTACTGAAAACTTTCAACTATGTATACTGTTTTGGATGGGACAGTTAATTTTCTCCACAGTATCCGTTTTGGGTTTGTGACCAGCAAACTGTTTTTAGTACACCAGTGCCACAGCTGGGACCAGTGACCCAAATGGACGAGAGGATTATGACATATAACATCATGCTCAGCAAGTAGAACTGGGGCTGTCATTGCTCCAGCACTGGCTGGCATCAGTGAGGTAGTGGTGAGCAACAAAGCTTTTTGCACTGAGGTTTTTGAAATGTTTTATCACTTGATTTTCTTGGATTTCTTTTTCTTTGTTTCCTGTCTTTTATTTCAACCCATGAGTTCTCACACTTCCCTTCCTCATTCTCCCCCTCACCTCAGTGGGTGGGGGGAACAAGGAAGCAGCTGTGTGGTGCTTAGATTCCACTGGGGTTAAACCTCAACACTGCACAAGCACTTCTAAAATACTTCTAGTAGTGATACCTGACTAAGACACAGCAGCCCTTACTTAGGGCAATAAGAATTGCAAACTAACTCCATTCCCTAACTCAACTGACTGAATTTCAATCATCTATCAGATGATCACATTTCCAAACACTACTCATTTCTTACATTTCCTCAAACCCGTATACTATCATTTCTGAAGCTAGGAAGCAGAAACTGGAGAACACAGAGTACTTTTCCTCCTTTGCTAAAAGGTTTTTGTGTGCAATTGAGAACTTACAGAATGTTTTTATCTGGATTTAGACCTAATTGTTGTGTAAAAAATAGCCTGTAATATACCCAAAGAACCTTTTCTTCCTCTCCACCAAGGATATCAGCCTATATACAGTTCTTGCTCCTATGGGTAGTCTAACCCTCCTAAAACTATCTGCTACCACTGCCATGTGATGTTAACTGACCACATGAATAGTAAGTTGCATCTCCTGAAAGGGTGCAGTATTTCTTTTCCTTTCCCTTTATGACAGGCCACACAACTCTTATTTTGGCCAATCAACAAAGGCAACATACAAAAGAAATGTTTAATAGGCTGAGGCTAGAGGGAAAATACATTTAAATTAAGTCAGCGGTTTTCTAAATCTGAAAGTACTTATTATCTGATGTATCTAATATATACAACAGCCCAGAACCCATCTGTGTTGTGACAAGGATAAAACATCAGAAAAAAATCCTCAGGAAAACTAGGAGGATAATTGCTTTGCACTGATACAGTGAACTAGAGCAGGCAGGCAGCCAAATGCAGGTCCTGAGTCACACTACTAAGAACTATTAGCAGTCACAGCCCACTGAGGGGAAAAAAAAGAAAAATCAGAAACAGTAGGACATTGTCTTGAATACACTGATGGGTAGAAACACACCATTGCTTGGCACTTCAGCTTTCTTCCTGTGTACTTTTATATGGTGATCCTGGGGGTAAGGAACTGCCCGCTGATGAGAGACAGATGTGATTCTAGCCAGCACATACAGTTACATAAGAGAGCTGGGCATCACAGGATATACTCACATAATTTATTTGGGGAACAAAGTGCAGTTGGGACAAGCAGTTTTCAGCATTTGTCCTTCATTGCTGCTGCCTGAGAAATGTCCTGGGCAACTGTCACCAGCAACGAGATAAGACATGTTTAAGTTTTCCTAAACTTCAGGGTAGGCAGCATGAGCTACAATACAATACCTCAGGGCAGATATGAAAGCATGCATGCAAACTCTACTGAGTACCGGAGGTTTACGGTAAAACTGAGAGACTTGAGTGGATTCCTTTTCAGAAGCTATCCTTTTCTTTTTCCAGAAGTGAAGGGTTAGTCTGTAGCCAATGACCAGAAGTCAGTTTGGAAGGAAAAGTTTACTAGTTTAAATATCAAGCATTCCCAGATCTCTCTCAGCATGTGTTTTGTATCCAGTGTCCATGGAACACTTGTCCTCACACAAGCATTAGCCAGTGACTATGTCTGTTTGGAGTACAGCATCAGTCAGCGAGCTGGAAGGAATAAACAAAATACACATCAGGAAATAGTGCTCCAAAAGCTCAAAAGTGTGGGTGGAAGCCCTAGATGATCACCTAAAAGTGCCTGCAAGTTAAATAAGGAACAGAGATCATTTAAGAAGTTCAAATCAAACAAGAATAGTAGAATTTGACTGCAATTCAATAAACAGCTGAAGGAACTGGGGATAGCAAAGCATGCACTGTGCTTTACATAGCCATGTATGAAACATTCCAACTATCTGTGGGATGAGCTTTCTGCTTTCGTTATCACCAAGGCACGCTGCCTAGCTTTCAGTGCTTGTGCATGAGAAAAGAGTGTGGCTGACCAGTTGTATCCTACAAACTTCAGAGACTTTTTTGTTTCTACTACCATTTTAATTAACCAGAGGTACTTACTTTGTCACTAAACTGAGTCTGAAATATCTCTGGTCATATGTTCAATTAGTATTTTGTGGGTGCAAAAAAAAGTTACTACATTTAAGTGTAACTTAAGCCTACCATTAACAACATACAAGGCACCCGTGTCAGCTCTCAGGACCCATCTCTGCTGTGTCCGTGGTCTGTCACTGCCTCAGTCTGCCCCTAGCAGTCTATAGAATACTATCATCACTATCTGAGAACTTGACAATGTGGAGGACCATTTGCTCTGGCAACAAGCCAGCAACATGCAGACTCCTGAGTCACAGGCTTGCCTTAGTAACTTCTTTTAAGCTGGAATGAGTCTCCTGCCCATTTTTAACTGCATATTATACTGCCTTCTGCTTTCTTTTACAGCCATCTGCATGTTGCCCTCAGCCCATGGAGAGATCTCTCCACACTCTTGTCCTCTTCTTCTGGGAGCTAGCTGCTACTTTCTTCTTTGCTACAACCTCACTCACACTCAACATGTGATTTTTTTCCCCCTCATCATGTTCCAGGACATCAAGCTTGTTCTTCAAATCCATTTCAACCTCACTGGTCAGTTCTTCTCTTTATCCTCATAGCTGGAAACTTTCATTCTTCTCATTCATTCACTTTCATTCATTCTTCTCTTCTCATTTAGCAGTTATTTGTATATCTTTATTCTGTGCATGCCACGTTTCCTCTCTAATCACCATTTCTTTACATTCTTACCTGGTCTCCAGATGCATTTACAGTTCTTGTATTTTCTCTTCTGAAGATTCTACCACTATGCAGCAATAACTTTTTGCATAAGTTACTTTTGTCAGGTATCAAGGAGAAGATGCGATCTATAGCCTCTGCATCCAGCCACCTTCATTGTTTCTACAATTCTCCTGGTGTCTCACAGCTGTTCTCAATGCACCAGACTTCTTTTCTGAAAACTCAACACAAACTTCCCCATTTCTTATTTTTGCACAGCTTAAAAAAAAAAGAGAACCAAACTCTAGAAATGCAAATGTTTTAGTTCTTCAGCAGACTTAGCTTAACTCTACTGCATATAAAACGCAGTCTGGCCCTTAAATATATTAAGAAAAGTATGATTCAAGATTTAACAGGCCAGACATTTTATGGATGCTGTGCTATACCACAGCTTTTAACAACAGCATATGCTGTAGTAATAATTACTCCCAGAATATTATTAAAAATACTTTTGATTATTACCTTTAAAAAGGATGTTATGTATGACCACCATACATAACAGATTCATTCAGTACTTCAAACATTTTCTTCAAAAACATGATGATAGCTTTTAAGTATTGATTCTGTATTGTTACTGTACCAGAGTACAACACTTCTTTGCAGGAATTTTGCTGCATTAATGCACTCTCTGCTACCAAATACATTACATACTCACCTAAAACTAATGAAAGTCATAGTAAAAAAAAAAAAGGCAAGTGAAATTTTTAAAATCACGTATTCTTTGTAAGTCAAGTACATGTTTCTCATCTACTTTCACAAAGCTACTACAAAAGCTTCAGAAATAATCTAAAGAAAAACAACATAAAACCAGATGCACCTTAAAATAAATCAAGGCAGCTCTTACTAGTTAGATGTATGAGTAAATCATGAAGCACCACAAAGGTCTCATGGTTCTGCAGATAAGAGTAAATTTTTCAATTCTTTATTATGTTCCTCACTAGTCTTTTCTTGCCCCTGCAGCAGCACTACAATATCAGAGTATTTGCTAATGCTGCCAATACCAAGGCAACATTACCACTTTTTTCAAGAAGCAGCAAGATGTCAATTCCTAAAACAAATATCCTCCAAACCCCTAGAGGCTTAAAGGACATTTATTAGCCCTACCTCTACTGCAATGTGAAATGCCTCTAACTGATAATTAAGTCACTTGACTTCAGCTGATGTCAAAAATGAAGCATCTGTATGTTAATGTAAGGCTCATACATGTCATAAAAAGGGATCAAAACAACCCTTGCAGAACTATATGCATACATGAAACACACATTAATCCGTACCTGTTTGTTTATGTTGGCCCCCACTTGAATCAACCAATTCAGGCACTGTGGATGTCCTCCAAAAGCAGCAATGTGGGCTGGTGTCTGAGCAAAACGTGTTGTACTGGCATTTACAGAAGCTCCAGCTCTTACTAACTGCATTAGGCACTCCAGCTTTAAAGACATGAGGGAAAATAAAACCAAAAACATTACACAGATGTGCTGTGACAATCAGCATGCAGTAATAAATACATAAAAACCTAGAAGAGCTAAACTTACCAGTAAGACTACATGAATGAAAAACAAGACAGAATAGAAAATTTAGGATTTCCTCCCTCCTCCTTCACTCCTTCCTCATTTGGTCATAGACCACACCTGAGAAGTACTTAATTCTCACCTCCAAAACTGAATTTCATCTTTAATTTGAGAAAAGAGGAAAAGGGGGCATAAACTTCAGTCCTAACTAGAAGAGATATTCAGTTCACTTTTGTTAAGAGGGTGGAGAGGGAAGAAAGAAAAGGAGGAAAAAAGGGGGAGGATTCTGATCCAACAAACATGACACTAACCAGACATTATTAGGTAACATTTGCCAAAACTAAAGTGTTGTTAGGAGATACATAGATGCTGGATTCATACTCTCAGCAGAGTTTATATAAAGCTAGATCAGAAAAACCAAAAGATTTTTCACTTCTTTAATTCACTCCTGGAGTGACAGAAGATCAGTCAAGAAAACTAATACTTAAGAATATATATAATATGTTAAATCTATAAAAGGAATAAATTAATTCCACCATTTTCTTGTTATTTCAGACAAGAAACTGTTAAAAACAAAACAGGCTGCTTGTTTGTGGCACCACAAAGATAATAAAAGCCTTTTTTCTTGAAATTGCAATAATTGTCAAATTCCTTTTTTCCTAACATACTAACCAGAAGCATCAGATAACCAGATACTATTTTTAAAGGTTCATAACGTCTCATTTGTAGAAACTAGGCAAACCACAGCTACAATGACCTCAACTTTCAAAAATAGTCAAAACAACACTCCTTTCCTGTCACACAGTAACATTGTCTTGTTGATAGGAAAAGAAACTCACTATGCTGAAATAAACAGTTTAGTCTAGGCATCCATTTACTGTGGGTACAAAACAAATACCATTGCACAAAACAAATACCAACACCAAAACAAAGATCCCTACACCAGCTCAGGCATTGGTTCATATAAAACAAATCTGTGGGTGTCTCAGTGTATCACAATTAAAGAAAACATCAGCCACACCACAGCTGTGGAATAGTCTGTCCATAAAGGAGCAATTAAGTATCTGAATGTGGGCTGGCAGCTTGACTCAGACAGAAGCATCAACACCAGGATTATAACATTCTTCTCTGCCGCTGTATGTCAGCCTCTCTTTCTCCCTCTCCTAACCTGTAAATTTCTGATCTTGCTGAATTACAAATTAGATAAAAGCACCAACCACTGTAATGAAGTATTTTACATTAATTTTACAAATAAGTTGTCAACTTCATTTGTTTCCTTCCCTCATATAATTCAAACAAACACATGTGAACCCTATCCCTTGGGATATACAGAAGTCATTTTTTTGGACTGTAATGGAGTTAAGGCTGGACACAGTTGTACCAGGAACTCTCTAACTGCATGAAGTAAGGGTGAAGATAACTGGAATATTGCATATTAATGAGTCTAGCTCCATAAACATCAACATTGCCAAAGAGAAAGTACCTTGAAAAGAAAATAAGCACTTTTGTTGGGGGAAAAACCCCACATCCAATAACTTGTTTAAGAAAACTTCTAACTCCAACGCTAGACTACTGAACTACATTTTCTATTTGCCAATATTAGACCTTCCATGATCTTCACACGTTAGCACCCATAATATTACTGTCAATCCTTCGTAATTATTAATTAAATTGTAACCCTGCAACTATTAGTAAGTCGTGATAGAAAACACCCTCCAGCTACTCCAAGGGGTTTGTCTGTGGTAACTGAAGGCAAAAATAAATTTCAGCCAGTTTTTAGAACAATAGACTTTATTAATAGAGTTCATTTGAAAACACTTCCAGACAAGCATTACAACTTCAGGAAAGAATAATATTTCCTGCACAGGCACCAGGGTAAAAGAATTCCTTAATTAGACAGGCATTACAGCCCATCGACTGAAAAAGAAAAAACACAAACTGATTCACCAGCACTGTCCTGCACTGCTTAAATCTAAGACAGCCACACACCATGATTATCCATGTAACTTAATTTTTAAACATTATTTTTCCTTTTTTTTTTTTTTTTGCATACTCTGACTTTAGAGCCATAGGCCTTTAACTATAAATACATTTCATCCCATTAAAAGCTTGAGTATGGATCTTCTGTATCATGGCTGTCAGAAAAACCTGCTTCTTCCAACATTATGGAAGAACGAGATTAATTCCATCCATGAACAGGGAACGTCAACACAACAAAAACAATACCTCACTTGATCATTTATGCTTGAGATCAGGACACACAAGTCCACTTTCATTAAATAACCTGAATTTAATACAGAGGATATTTTCTAACCTAAAGCAGAGGTCAAATTGATTTAGTGAAGAAAGACAGGCCTCCATACAGGCCACAACACTGGCAAAGTACCAAGCAGGAGACAGTCATTTTCATCTCTACCGCTTTTGTTCCAAAAGAAACAGAACGTATTTAATACTATTCTGCTTCCAATAATGTAAACAGTCGAACGACAAAAAAGAAAAGCAGGCGAAGAGCACAAGCAAAGACATGTGGTCAGAGAAAATAAAAATTCAATTGCAAGTGATTAAAAAGAAAATTAATGTTAGTCGAAAATAAAGTGAATTAAAATTAAGATCAAAATCAATTTTTTATGTATGCCCTGTATTTTCTACCTCTCTGGTAGCTTTTTTAGACTATTAACATTTTTACATTCTGACCCATCTTCTCAGAAATCTGTGGAATACCAGTGTAATTTAGGGCACTATATAATTAACTCCAATTAAAATACAGAAACTCTAATGGGAATTAATTCACATCCCAGAAGACAAGCACTTTTCTGCAGTCAGGGAATGTCCTGAAAATGCACCACAGGTACTCAACACCAGTAAATCTGCACTTGCTACTATCTCTAAAAGGAGCTCCACACTGTCATTAAATGCCCAGATATTACCACTAGAAACACAAGCTGCAATATCCATCACCTCCAATTGACTTTGCTGGTATTTTAGGTATTACCTGCAAACTGTAGAAGTGTGTTTTGGAGCAAGTTATTCAAGAACTCTGTGTTTTCACTTTTAGTTGTAAGAGACCACATTTTTACTGGTACTGGTGCAGTTACACCAGTATTTTCTCCCTCATAAGCCACCTTTCCTGTTTCACATAATCATTTATAACCAACTTGACTGTTGCTGCTACTTCCTTCCTGAAACATATCTACAACTGCATGCAAGCATTTAGCTCTACACAGCTTCACTGTAATTCTGTACTGCCCTTTGATGCAGGGAGAGCCATCGTTATGTCCAACCTGTGCCACAGGCAGAGGGAAAGAAAATTCTGTTTGAAGTTCACCAAACCTGGACTCCCGCTGTGTGTGCAGACACACATGTGTGTACATGTATGAACTGGGTTAGATTTCACTGCTTACAAGTAGTTCCAGAAAAGAACTAAATCAATTTTGTCTTTTCAGCATCCTACAGAGCTGCAGTGAGAAGCAATGGTCTGGTGGACCATGTTACTAACTGGCCCTATATCAGACATACAGACATGAAGTTCTGTCATCACATAATTTCTTCCAGGAAAAGAAAAAAAAAAACAAACAAGTGATTATCCCACAAAATCTAGAAAAACAAAGAAGTGAAGAGAAAGAAACCTGTTCAGTAACTGTTAATCAGCATTTCAAAAATTAACATCTGAAAACTGTGGTACTTTGAGAAACCGAAGAATTTTCTATTTTGTTTTGATGAATGTGAATGTGGGAAACAAAAATGCCACAAATGTGAATGTAAGACATGTATCCGAGCAGCTCTTGTGTCACTGCTGGCAACACTCAGTTAACTGGTGAAAGGTACAAGTGTAACTATGCCACACAAACACAAAGCCACTCGAGTTTGGGATCCAATTACACTACAGTAACTTCTTCAAAGTGTTGTGCAGTCTTGGCTCTGAGAAAGGAACACGACTATAAAGTACGTAGAGAACTTCTACAAATTGCTGTGTGGATCTGATGGCTTTCGGGAAAAAACATTTGAACAAAATCCTAGAAAAACCCATTTACTGCCTATGTCACCTTTGTAAGTCTCATTTCATCTACCAGATTTCCCCCCCCATATGTAACACCACCACCTATCAAATTTAGCCCATACCTAAGAATGAAAACAGCAAATACAAGCATAACGTTTTGCAGGCCGACTTGTTCCCTTTGTTTGCTACTTCTGCAAGAGTCTCTTCAACAGAAACTGGAATGCACATAAGAGCTCACTCAACCTAGGATGGTTAGCAGAAAGCTGAAGATGCTTAAAGGAAAAAACAAAACAACACATACACTATCCAAAATCTATAGCCAACAATTAAGTAACTACTACCTTGCAAAAGCACGACTGCCAGAAGCTCATACTGAAAAGAAATTCTTAAAATACAGAAAAAAGAAACAGAAGACTGTAAGGCAAATTAGTACCTTAATACTTCCTGCGAGTGTACTTCGCAAGGAAAATAAAGGTGCTCCACTTTTTTTGGAGTGCAGATTATTAGCTTCTTTCTCATCAGATAAAAGACTATTCTACCTTTTGGATTTTGTGGGTTTAGGGTTTTTTGTTTTCCTTTGTTTTAGGACTGGAAGACTATTTAGCTAAAGCTGCTTCGAAAAGCTTCTCAAAGAAGCAACTACAGATAAGATCACATAACGTATAGAAACCATCTCCTAATGTCCTTTTATAAACCATGACAACTGCCTAAGTACATCAATCTTCCTCCTCTGGCACACAACCAATAAGCAAATAGAAGTATATGGGAAATGGGAGGGAGAACAAGAACAAAAGCCCCTCGAATACTGAACTCCGACAAATCAATGAGGGAAAAAAACAGATCCCAAATGTCTAGGCTGGAATCCTGCATAGTCTAAGACACTCACTGCATCAGAAACAGGAAATGCATATATTAAAATCGACAAATTAGAATATCACTCATTCTAAGATGTGAAGTTAGCATAGCTACTTCTTACGTTTCGGTCTTTTCTGCAATGCAACGACGCCACTGCAAAATTCCATACGTATGAACCACAATTTATCTTTCCTACTGAAGGCACAAGGGGAGCGCCTCACAAGCACAACAAGCACCTTCTGCCCAAACTGCTACCGAGCCGGTTGTCATAACACGGGCACCACAACACCACGGTCTCCAGGTGCGGAGCCCGAGGACGACACGGATGGCGAGCAGACCGCGCAGACAAAGCGCCAAGCGCTCCGGGAGAGAGGGAGGGCCGGCGGGGAAGGAGGATCAGCCGAGGGCCGGGAAGGGGTCGCGCCGCGGCCGTGCCTCCAGCCCGCACGGCCGGCGTCCGCCGGGGGGTATCGGCTGCTCCTCGTCATTCGCTCCTGTGCCGGTGGCCCGGGGCCGTCGCTGTCAGCCGGGAAAACGGCGGGGAGGGAGAGGGGCGGCTGCCGCCGGCAGTGGGGGTGGGATGAGTGATGCCGAGACGGCAGGTGCCGCCAGCCCCGTGACCTGCGGCCACCCACGCCTCGCTGACCGCGGGGACAGGAACGGAGCCAAGCGCCACGGCTGTCCGCTCCGGTCCCGCCCGATTCCCTGAGGAGCGGCAGGAGGCGGTGAGGAGAGGCGGGGGGCGGCGGCGCCTCCCGGCACAGCGCGCGCTAGGGGCAAAGATGGCGCCGCGTTGCGCGCGAGCGGGAATCGCGCCCTCCTTCCCGTTCCCCTTCTCCTTCCCGTTCCCACCCCCGCTCCCGCCGCCGGCTGAGCCCGGCCAGGCCCCACCTTGCCGAAGTGCGCGGCCCAGTGGATGGGCGTCCAGCCATAGAAGGAATCCTCGGCCGCCAGGTCGGAGCGGGGCGAGCTCTGGAGCAGCGCGCACAGGGCGGGCAGGTCCCCATCGCGGCAGGCGCGGTGCAGGGGGAAGCGCAGGGTCAGCAGCTCCTCACTGGAGAAGCCCGCCTCGGGGCCGGCTCCCAGCGACATGGCGAGCGGGAGAGCGGTGAGAGGGAATAGGAAGGAATGGGGGAGGGAGAAGGGGAAAGAGGAGCGGGCGGGCGCGCGCTGCCCTGGCGGGAAGCGGCGGCGACTGCGGCTGGCGCGCGCGGCCCCGGCACAAAGGGAGGGGGGCGGGGCCGCGCGCGACGCTCCGCCCCCCGGTGTGTCCGCGGGGAATGGTGCTGGCACAGGGCTGAGCCGTGTGTCCGCCGGCACAGGGCTGAGCCGCGGGGCAGCGGCTGTCGTGGTTGCCGTACACCACGGACGTGCTGTCAAGGCAGCTTCAGCCCTCGGATATCACTATGAGTTTGTCCTGCTCAGTGGGTTGCAAACCAAAGGGTAACCCTGTCAGTGTCTGGTTAAAATGGCAATGCCTGATTTTAAATTATTTAAACCAACAACCAGTCCTTGAGTAATGGCTCCGCAGAAATTTTAAGGAGCTTCTCTTGGTTGCTCCTAATTGTTTTCTGTCCGAAGCATTTGTGAACGTCTTTTTCTGACACCAGCAAAATTTAATTGATGTTAATGAAGAGTACAATTGTTTAAATATAAGTGCATTCACCTGTTGCTGAAAATCATGGAATAACAGCAGCATAGAATGGCTTCAGTTGGAAGGGACCATCCAATCCCCCTGCCATGGTGAGGGACACCTTCCACTAGACCAGATTGCTGAGATCTCCATCCAACCCGCCCTTGAACGCTTCCAGGGGCTTCCACAACTTCTCTGGGTGTCAAAGAGTATTCCTTGTTCAGTATACATTATTAAGCAATGCAAGCCAGGAATTATATTCTGAGGCAAAGAAGGAACAAATAAATTTCTGTTAAAAGTGCCAAGAGACTCAGGTATTTAAAAAGCTTTTCTTTAACATCAGTCTAAATTGATCATTAAGATGCTGTGAAATATCTTTTTCTTAATATAGGACTTCTGTCTTCTCAGAAATTGTGATTCTGTAGGCATTCCTCACATTTATTTGGCTTCTTTTCATTTTGGCTTGTATAAAGCTCTGTGTGTACAGTATCCAGTGCTCCGAGATAAGGTTCCAGCAAAAAGAAAAACACCTGCACACAGAAAGAACTGCACCTTGGCTTACAGCCCAGCACAAAACGCCCCTCTGACATATGCATCCCATGGCAAATACTCTTTTTGTACACATGTAAAATCTTATTAAAGGAATTGGACAGTCAGCATACACCATTTTTTAGCCTTCAAGAAGGTGATTAAGGAATTCATGCATTATGGAAAGGCACTGACAAAGAGTGGGTGTTCGGTTGGAATGTACTGCTCTCATGTAGAGAAGGTCCTTTCCAGAAAGCTGTTGCAACAGCAAACTGGAGATTTGGCTTAAGATTTTCCTTAAAATATCACAGGGATGGCCTGAGTTACAAACCATGGATTTAGGCTGTAAAAATCATGGCAAAATGAAACACCTTTTTTTTTGCGTTCCCAAAGCTTTGTTTTGATCTGCACATAATAACATACATCTCTCTGTATTTAGGACTCGAAGCACAAGTCTGGTATCAAGATATTTAACTCTAAATTCATAAAAATAATTAACTTGAAACGTGGCTATATTTTTATAGCTGTATCAAGTCAGAATATGAAGATGGAAATCTTGCTTTCAGAAACTTTGTTTTAACCTTAGCTGTCTTTTTTATTTAAACTGTAAAGGCTTATTTAATTTTTTTTAACCTGCAAAATGGGAATAATAAAATCCTGTCCTGAGTGGTGTTAAGAAGCTCAATTAATCAAAGTGCTTTGAAGTATAAAACATAACACTGTGATATGCATATACAGACAAGGCATTTCAATGTGAGGCATTACTGCAGCTAATATTTGTATCCCCTATATATTATTACATATTCACCAAAATAAAGTATTGCTTCAGCTTCTAGAATGCTGTCAAGTTATAGATCGCAGAATAATGTGCAGAGGAGGATGGATTGCAAATCAGCCCTTTTATAGATGGTGACACTGAAGCACGGGAAAGCGAAATGCTTTGGCCAGGGGAGGGAGTACTTTCAGCTACAGCAACTTTCAGTTCAGTGCCTTATCCTTAGCCTTACAAAAACGAACATTTTGTTGGCCCATTTTATGTTGCCTTAGTTTTCAAAAGCTCCGAAAGTTCATCATCCTATATGCACTTCTGATCCTGGGTTATGGGGATTTTTTTTCCCATGTGCAGCTAGGCAGATGCTAACACTTTTATAACTGCATGCCTGGTTTGGGGATTAAATAATGCAGATCCTATCTAATGGAGCAATTGAAAGAAAAAGAGAAAAATCCAAACCACACAAAACCCAAAACCAAACCACACAAAATCCAAAAACAAACAAGGAAAAAGTCAAACCAAAACAAAAAACCACAACCTATACCACAGCTTATGTCATAAAAGTGGACCTTACCAAAATGTTTGGTATTAAAGAACATGGTTTCCCAGGTTGAAAAAGCAATGTTTTTTATAGTGTAGTGTATAAGCACTGACATAGTTGTTCACATATTATTTATAACTATCATAAAAGGCAACAAATGTAAAAAACATGGATTATAGTGAAGAGCAACAAAAAGATTCCTTAAATCTCTTAATATTCAAGATTTGTTTTTTATGTCATACAGGATATAGAAACTGCCACACCAGACAAAGGCAGTCCGGCTAGTTTCCTTATGGACAGTGACTTCATTTACCTGCTAGTGATTCCTACAAGGTAGACAACTACCACTGCATTTCTTTTGGAGGGGTGGAGGAAGAATGCAGGGAGGGGAAGAGGCTTTAACAATACTGTGCAGGAATTTGGCATGTGGAAATGAACTCTGGTATATCTTGTTTTGTGACTAAATTCTTTGTTATGAGGTCAAACTTTTTTATTTCCATGCTAGTGATCTACACCAAAAGTTCCAAAATAGCACAGCACAGTGCTTTCTATATGAGACTGATTCCTTAATCAGTCTGTAGTTGGCATATGACTTGTGAAATCACATTTGTCTCTCTATTTTTTGAAATGTGAATCATTATCCAGATAAATGTAAAAATGTGTATGTTTTGATATTCTGCATTTCCTCTGACCTCCTTAAAATATTTTGGCAATGGACTTCATAAGTTAGTTACATTTTATAGAAGTAAAATCTTTAACTACTGTCATATCTTGTGAAACTGCGGCCATGGAAATTCTGGAGTTTTTAACATTTTGTTTCAATTACATTATAATTTATTCTTTTGTACTTCTCTATCATATTGTAGCTTAATTCTGTACAGAACAAGACACATCTTAAAGAGATTTTCAACAGTTTTGCTGTGCAAAAGATCAGATACATAAAATATAAATCTGTTTTGTGATTCTAACCTCTTTCTAGAGGATAGATCTGGTTTCCTTTACCTGCTATTATGGTCCCTTTGTACATGGCATAATTAAAAAAATTGAGAGTCATGGGTTAAACTGTGATTTACAAACTTTTATGAAAAAGGGGCACAGTAATACGTAACATTTCAGGTTCTTTGCATTTTCTGTCTATATAAAGACATTTTAGTGTTTAATATGTTTTTTAAACTGAAGTCTTTATTGGAATGCAGTAATTAGTATTGCAAATGCTTACAGTATTATTTATTTTTAAAAATACTTTTTTTTTAATTACTCAGAGAGTTCACCTACTAAACTTAGTAGAACACATTTTTGTATATTTGAAAAAAAGTAGTTATTTGCATTAATTTTGTCCTCAGTTCTATTCTTGGTCTTTTAAGGGAAGTGAGAAGCTTTGTTTCTGTTTCTGTCAGATCAAGGAGGAAGACTTCATGTTTTGTTGGGGCGTTTAACAGATTTAAATTTCAAACAGCAGAACACACAGAGGAGCTTATAGGCAAAGTGGAGTAGAAGAAGAGATTGGCTCTATTTTAGAGAAGTTTGCTTTTATGTTCTCTTTTGGCTAATGGCACAGAAATAAAATGGTCAATAAATGAAGGCTTCTTGAATATTCACTAGTCTAACAAGTATATATTTTAAAAGTAGACATGTTATTTTAAACATGTGGTTTGTGGAAAAGGATTTGCTGTGTTACTTAGCTGTAGTGTACTTGTCTTCTCTGTGCCACTGATACAAATAAATTATATTTGCCTGGCTTTTTTTTTTTTCAGACAGGTTGAATATGGAGCATTTTATAATAACTTGTACTGGACAAAGTAAGGATTATGTTGGATTTTTGTTGTTGTTGTTTTTTAGGGTTTTTTGGTAAAAAGTATTCTAGAATTCAATCGAAAACAGAATTCATTCAAATACCTCCATTCTTGCTGTAGCAAGTTTGCACTGGTTAACACTTAGGGCTTTATTTAGTTGCCCATACATACATTTCTAGTGCCATTTGAGATGCCCAAGAATATTTGTCCCTGTTGCCAGCTGCTGCTGCAGAACGGGATAAGTTTACACAAGTTCTCTGCTGTGCCTGCACAGAGCTGATAGATATCTTGGGAATCTGAAGGCTTCTTAGGCTAACACTTCTCCACAAATATCATTTAAATTGATGTGCCCAGTCACATAAGAAGTTCCTCAAATTTTGTCTGGTCCTGAGTCCCATTAAATCTCTTGTCTTTGAAGGAGGTTGTCACAGAGTCACTGTTTACACCCTACATTATGCCTGAATGTAGTTCTGGGTCTGTGGGTCATTGTTTATTCCGTTTTCCTGTCTTTGAGGGTGATTTTCCAAAAGGACAAACTTATTAAGATGTTATTCATCTTCCTTTTTTCTTTCTTTTTCCCTTTTTATTTCTTTTTTTTCCCTTTTTTTCTCAGTGAACTGTAATGAAAATGTGACATTTCTTTAGATGCCATGATTTTTTTTAGCAGTGGTGGGAACTTTACATCATTTTTCTAGTGTAAATAGAGACTGACTCATAATTTTCAGGGAGTAGTTCAAAGATTAGATTTACTTCCTATTTTTGGTTAAATTAAACCACAGCTGAGTGATGCACTACTTGAAGTATGTTGTTCTTATCTAGATCTTTAGCTGTCTTCACCTTTCTTCAGCAAAGACCAAGTGTTCTATTTAAATCACTCCTAAAACAGAATTGGAAATAAACTTTTTTTTTTTTTTTCCAGATGGAAGTTAGTGGGTAAAAGAGCTGAAACATTTTGTAAAATCTGATTTCATAAACTTAGAAACATTGGTGTTCAAGTGCTAAAACTGAGTGCACAGCATGTGAGGCCTCTGGAGGTACAAAGATCAGAAAATTAATAGCAGCAGTAGCGGCTAACATGGAAAAAAAAGTCATGAGTGGAAAAACAGTAAACTGAAAATCCTTTATCCTCCTTTCCACTCCTCAGTTCTCAGAGTTTTGTCTGGCAAGAAAAGCAGGGAATCTGTCTGACTTTCAAATAATTACTGATGTATTACTCTGTTGGAGGCTAGTAGCAAAGAGCAGCTGTGCCCTGTAGACAGAGCCAATTTCTCCTTTTCCCATCCCCCATTTTTGACTGCCTTCCCTGGAGAAAGCAATCTCACTGTTAAATAAACCAGGGCTGGGTTGCAAGACAAACCAAAAGTTCATTGGGAAAATATTTACTCATGCGTAAAGAAGCCTTTTTTAAAAACTTTGCTGCTTAGGAAACGATGTGATTTCGTGGATAATAAATAAAAACAGATTTGTTGCACTACAGTTGTAAAGCTGCCATCTTTTATGAGCCTGGGAAGAGTGACCTTTTTCATCATAAGGCTTTGTCAATTCTGCCTCTGTGCAACTCCGCTCTTCTCTTCTTCATATATGTGAATCATCTGGGCTGCACTCAGCTGAGAGGTCTAGTCCCTAAAAGATAAGGTAGTTAATTATAGTTCTTGGCTTTTTGACAAACTACCTTTCTTTTCCCCACATTCCTTACCAATTTTAACCAAAAATTAACATTTCTTGAGTGGCAAAATACCAGTATTGTGTTTAAAAACAGTACTGTAAGAAATCAATACCAAACCATTTCCATTTATATTGAGCCTGAACCACAGTAACGAGAAGGTTCTTCAATGTCCTCATCTTCAAATCGTGTCCTGACTGTAAAAATAAAGGGGGGGGAAAAAAAGTTAACATTTAGGGTGAATATAAATTTTACTTGCTGATTGCTTGGATTCAGTAAGTAACTCCTATCTGGAAAACTGGATGGGTTAATTGTGTAATAATCTAGAAACCTTCACATGGGAAAGTATTTAATAAAGGTGAAAATGCCATTTCTACTTACAAAGAGAGGAAACAAAAATCCAGAGGAAGGTGAAGAGTGTGAAACATCTGTCTCTGAGCCTAGCAAGTGTTCTTGAAACCTGCATCCTATGCAGTGAGATCAGATGCTTGTATTTGAGGGATTTAGTTCTTCTCAAAAAGACTATGCTCCTCCCCAAACCATGATTTAACAAAGCAATTGCGGCACCACATCTTCATTGGACATTGGTGCCTGGTGTTTCAGGAGAGGGACTGAAAAAAATCTAAACAGCCTGTGTTATCAGAAGTGGTTTCTATTTCAGCTTGCATCATATGAAAGGAGCCATCTTGTGGCTGTCTCCTTTGCAAATAAAATGTTGCTGTAAATTGCCTTGAAAAGCTGAAGTCAAACATGTTTCTACACCTCTGTGATGATTTTTCTTCTGTTGTTTAGAAATGTAACCTTCCAAATAACACTTGACTTTACAAATGTTTTTACTCAGAGAAATTTTTTTCTATCAGGTCCCAGTTCTACCAAATCTTCTGAATTCAAATAGCACATCTGTCTGTTCATACAGGATTAAACTAGATGTGTTCAGTCTGATTTCACTGCTAGTCAGTTCATCCCAGTAATTGCTAGTCCTCTGAGCTCTGTTCAGACAAACACAGTAATCTGCACTCTAAATTTTGCTTTAAACTAACAATCACCAGCATGTCCTCTGAAATACAACTGTTAGAGGAACTGTTTGTTATGCTAAGTGATCTATATCTGTATCTATGTCTATATGTATGTATGTATCTATATCTATCTATAGACATGTAATTTTCATTGAAATGTGCTCACTAGGAACTCTGGGCATTCCAGGCACAAGGCATTCCTACCCTTTTCTCCTGGACTTTTAACTTGTCTTGGGAAGCCAACATTTAGATGATACAGCAGTCAGATTTCTTCACCTCTTTGCTGATACACAGTAGCACTTACCAATTTTAGAGTTTGATAAATCCACAAAACATGAGTAGATAAGCAAACTTATTTTATGTCAATTAGCTCACTGTGGCTTGTCTCAATTTATTTAAATATATTTTTAAAAATTCCCACCAAATTACCTTCGTTAAACCATATAAACACAAGCTTCAGGCATAATGTTTCATGTTCAATTTCCTTAATAACTTTGAGTAAATTTATGTATGATTCAGCTTGGGTAGCCATCTGCCTACTGCAGTTTTTAGTAACTAAATGTAATATCCAGGCCAAGGATCACCATAACTTGCTGAAAATACAGAAAAATGTTACAGATTTTATTTGATTGCTTTTTGAAATTGATTGAGGGCAAAAATGCATGGAAACTATATTTCTGGTGAATTTGTGCACACACACCAACTAACAGATAAGACTTACTTTAGAATGTGCCATTTGAGGTTTATTGTGTTTCTCAGAGTTGAAGAAAAGATTGTTCTAGGAAAATGCAAATCTGCAATTGGGGTTTGAAGTGAGACTAATATTTGCTCTTGCTGAACTGGAAGGTAGACTTTGAGATCTAGGAGAGACAGGATTAGTAATAGTTTTTACTACATCTGGATTGGAAAGACATTGTAAAAATATATTTTGAGAAAGTTTTTGAGACATTGGATTAAAATTAGATCTGATAAAATTTTCAATCAGGGAATACTGATTGCTTTTTTACTGAAAATATGCATGGGTTCCTTCAGAATATGTTTTCTTTGTTAAGTATAACATTTTTTAAATGAAAATCTGATTTTAAAAACATTACTGAAATAGTTCAAACCTTCATACTAAAATTGAAATGTTTTTAAGATGTTAAATAAGATGCTTAAGTTTCTTTTCATTTTTTAAAATGTCTTACTGATATCTTTACTTTTTCTCCTCAATTAAAGAGAAGACTTAAAAAATTGTATTTTTCTTGAGATGGAAAAATAGTTTTCCGTGTCATTCTAAATAAGATCAAACAGTCAACTGACACCTCACAGTTTGAGAAAATTACTTATTTGAATGAAGCACCACAGTTGTAGAGAACGTAAGTAGGGAAATGACAGATATGCCATGTAGAATTTGGACATAATCTATCAGTAAGATTGTGTTTGCTCTGCTGTGCCAACAGTAATTTTCATGAGAAATCATAGATCTTTATTTTCTATTTTAATTACTGCTCTCTATCTTGCATCTAGTAAAGGAGATACAATCTCTGGAATGAAACATGTAGGAGAGGATTGTAACCTATTTCTTGGAAATAGTTTAAAAGCAAATGAGTTATAATATCTTCCCTCCAAAAATGTTGCTGGTATGACAGTGATGATTATTCTGAGTGCTGGAACAACAGAAACAATATTAATATGGGATTATTTTTCACACAAATAATCTACGGCTATAAGTCTTTCAATGTACAGGATTCTGGAAGATAACACATTAGACTAACAATTTAAAATAATGTTGGTTAACCTGCCTAATTTCTGTAGCTGTTAGGATGCAGAAAGTCTCCTTTCAAAAACTGAGTCTGTGCATCTCTCAAGACATCCACCAGTTACCTAGAATCACAGCTTGGTTCTCTACATATTTGAATGGCACTGGAAGCAAAAACTTATTTTTCCCATGTTTCCACAAAAACGTGTATTTACTTTGGTGAAACTGAAATCATAGATTCATAGATCTCAGACAGATGTAGTGGAACTTTTTTATGGAAAGGCATATAAAAGTCCAGAAATTTGGCAATTGTAGCACATTCAGAGGAGAATAAACACACATTCTAAGAAATGTGAAATGTAAAAAAGTTAAAAGAGGATCAAATGCAAAAATGGACTGCTAGGAAGTGAGTACCTTTTTAAAGTATTGCATTCCCTCTAAGTGCTAAACTCTATGAAAGCTGTTGAAAAGTATCAGCATATACTCATTTAACAGAACTGATCAGAGTTGATTAGAATTACCTGCATTCAGCTTCCGGAAGTTTCTTGTTGCTAAGTGAATTTGTAGTCATAGATACGTTTCTTAGGTCAGCACTTCCATATTAATAAACAAGAAGTCGAGTAAGATTTTCCCTAGGAATAAATCACTGCCATCCACTGTTTATGGAAGCTTTTAGCAGACTAGCCTTAGACTTACCTTTGTCCAGATTTTTTTTGTTTCTGTTAACTAGGATTATGCTGAGTTGGCAGTCAGAAATTGTGTTATTCAAAGCAGTAAGGAAAGCATATTTAAACTGTTTTGTGAAATAATTAAATGGCAGAATTTGGAAGAGAATGTTGTAATGCCACAATCTGGAAATTCATCCAAAAATGAAACTATTTATCTCCCTGCTTCTCTTTGCACCTTGGCATATTAAATGGGTGCGTAATTTACTTGACTGAAATCTTTTGCTTCAATAGTAAACTCCTGATTTGCTAAAAATAAAACACTTTTGACACAGAAAGACATTTCAAACATCTTTGGAGGAAAATGAGCTTTATCTGTGCTCTGAAAGTTTACAGATATCTTGTACATGGTACTGAATATCCAGTGTGAGAGTCCAGTGGAAGTTAATCAGTGATATTTCCTGTGAATTCACCTTCAGATGAGTGTCGTCTCTTTTTGTCATTTACTTTGGTATTATATTATAACAATTGAATATTTGGTCCTTTTTATAAAACTTTAATATTGATAAATATACTGTATTTTTACCATCTCCAGTAGATGCTACACCCCATTTAAATCAGCTAAATGCTGCTAAAACCCTATTGCACACCCTTGGTTCTTGCAGACACCAGCCTGTCTTTCAGCAGTGCCGTCTCTTCTGCAATATCTAAGTCCAGGTTCTGATCTGGTTGGAATCACACTAATTTGCACTGAACTCACCAAATTACAGAACAGCTTTGAAGTGTTAGCTTTATTAATTAGATTGGTGATTTTACTGTATAAATCTGTGCCAGTGATAACTATTTGTCTGGACTGAAGAAATGGTTATGGACTAAGTGCAGCTGTGTAGAAAGTGACTGCGAAGACCTTGCCTTATGTGCAGTTTCAGTATGTTTTCCTTGGTCTGCTGGGCGTATCAGAATACTTTCTGAAATAACACAGTTCTCAGCAGGAATTACCAAAAGTAAATGCTGGCCTGAAAGCAAAAGCTTTAGGCAGAGCAAACCAACATGGCAGCCTGGAAGCCTCTCCATGGAGTAGTTTTTATTCTATCAGATGCTGTCTAGCTGGCCATAGTGGCAACATTCTTGTATCAAAATACGCTAACATGCAGATATTCTTTTTTTTGACCAATCTTTCTGACAGGTACAGAGATTTCAGGGAGAAAAGATATATCTTGTTTAGTCATGGTGTTGCCATTCTGGAGATGTTTCTGATTAGACCTAGGAAGTTGTATGAAGCATCTTACAAGGAAGCTTAAACCACAGCCATTATTTATATCAACATAAAGTAGTGGTGTAACCCCAAAGGAATGGCAATGTGTTATTTTAAGCAACCAGACAGGACATGAGAGGCTGTCTGATATCACACATTGGCATAAAAGTTGGTGCTGAAGATCTTTAGCCATACCAGGTTTTGAAATGATGGATAGTACCATGTCTAAAATGTGTTATCTTTTTTGAAACACACATAATTTTCTCCCTGCTTGGGGAATAATTGTCTGCTAATCACAGTAATTAAATGAATGGCCAAACTTGCAATCCACCTTGACTTTCAAGCATTTGAGAAGCTGAGGAATATCCAAGCAGTTTGGATACCAGCCTGCATTATGGTAGAGTGGGTTTGGTTCATCCACTACTTGAGGTTTCTTATGTTGTCCCATAAGAGACATACTGGTCCAGACCTACAAAGACTCTTGCTCACATTTGTAGCAGCTGAAACCCTCTTTAAATAGCAGTTACCTCCTTAAAACCTATAGTGGATCTGCACCTAGGTCCATATTCATGGGAAAATAGTCTGGGAGAACTGCTGGGACTCCATTGTTCCACAAGGTTTGTGAGGCTAAGTATAATTTATGTAAAGTCCTGAGCTACTACCAAGGACACAGAAATAGAAATACATAAACAAAAGCTTACAAGTTTCTATAATACATCACCCATGAAAACATATTTGATACTAAAGCTGTAATATATTCATATCAAAAGGCATATTACCACTGGAATAAAAAACCAAACAAACCAGACAAAACCCAAAAAGTACAAGCTATAAAACTTCTGAAAAATGCTTTGGGCTTTTTTCCTCAATGAAATTGTAGGAAAATAAAGCCCTGTGTGTGGATAAGAGCCATTTGGCTCAAATAACCCTAACATTTGGTGCTATAAGCAAATTAGTATTGAAATAATTCCAGGCTGTTGTGATACATAGTTATGCAGAACAATAGTTCTTTGCTTTCTGTATGTGTATCATTACATGATTTTTTTTTCACACATTTCACACGTTTATTAATGTATTTTCTTAGCTGAATGCAATGTATGATTTGCATTCAAGTTACATAAATCATAACCAAAGCAATTAATTGTTCGTCTATATGTCAGAATCAAGCAGGAGTACTTTTCACTATTAAAACAGTGAAATTCTATTTTTCTGATTTTCTGATTTTTTTTTTCAATGTGTGAACTTGAGTTTGTGGATT
The DNA here is from genome assembly GCF_017590135.1 of Pyrgilauda ruficollis. Lineage (NCBI taxonomy): Eukaryota > Metazoa > Chordata > Aves > Passeriformes > Passeridae > Pyrgilauda > Pyrgilauda ruficollis. The sequence continues at coordinate 1,097,843 of NW_024524266.1, read as the reverse complement.
CCTACTCTCTCACCAGGTGATATCTATTTTCCAAAGGACAGGAAGCACTGGTGTGTTTTTGCCTCTTCTAAAAGTATTTCTGTTGCCTTTGGAAGGGAGCAATGTAGGTGACTAACTACTAGCACTCACCTACTGGAGCCTAGGTTAAGGCCCATTAGTTTGAGAGGTACGTATGTAATGAGATATGTGATGCCCTTTGGCCCAGCATCACCCCTGGCTCACTGAGACAAATTCAGCATACTGGGTCCATACCCATTCTCAGGGGAAGGCAAGGAGCAAATCTGCTGTTTTAAGCTGCTCCTTCTGACTTGGGTTAGCCCTCCATTCAAAACTGCACTATAGAGGAGCCAAGGCACCTGTTTGGGTATGAAGACATCCAAGGTTAGATGTTGTAGTGCTCCATCTAAATCAGTTTGTAGAACAAGTGTATAAAGTTTTTGGTGGTACTAGACTGAGGAATCAAGTTCACCCCTTGTAGAACAAGACATGGTAAAGGCAGCAGCAGGACCACAGTGTTGAAAATCATTGCCCTGCCAGTCTGTTTTAGCCTTGACCAAAGACCAAGATCTTTATGATTCATTGTCAATATCTGTTCTACCTTCAGATTTGACTAAAAGAAGAAAAAAAAAAAAAAAAGAGGATGCTTGCCACTGTTTATGGTTTTAAATATTCTAGACTATTTTAGACTTTAAATATTCTAGTACTAGATGTGCTGAGATGTGTGACCTTGTTAATTAAAGTTATGCGTGTAGTACATACCACATGTATTTGGAACTTTATCTGGGAGTCTGCATACTTTTCAAAATGTGTAGTGCTTGTGAAGAAAAGAAAGTATATTTTAAATTTTCAGTTTTGATAAAAAGCTTAACTAAAATAGGAGTATGAGTCTGTAAATTCACTGGGGAATTGTAAGGATGGTTGCTGATCAGGCCTATAGTGAATTTAGGAGCAGAGCTTTTAAAGAGAGATGTAGCTAACAGACAGTTTGGGAATGGGCGCAATGCTGGAGTCTCAAACAGATAGGATGTCTCCTGAAAATGAGAATCAGAAGGAAAATTATTTTTTTCCACCTGACTTTATACTTCTCACCTCTAGCCACCCCTTTGAACTATCCTGACCAAATGCTAAAAAGCTCTGCCAGGGTAGGTCTTATGTAATAAGTTCCATTAGTTGAGTTTAATCCAACAGTTTAGATTTGGGACATACTTAGCTATTTCTTAGAAGCATTACCTCAATCTTATTCAGATTTTCCATGGTTTTACTGCCAGGCAGTTTAACTGAAAGAAACTCAGTTTTCCCCTGTGTCTTCTTTGTGGGAAAGAACCCATAACTGCCAAGAGTTCCTATGATGCTTTATGATGTTTTTTCTAATACTGGTGTAATTCTTGCACAATATAGGTGTTCTAGTGTCACCTAGACTCTACAGTTACTATTATACAGATGACATACTGCTGGGAATGTAAATGGGAAAGCCTATTGTTCAGAACTACGTATTTGTAAGAGCAGTGTGTTAAGAATAGGAGCAGTGAGGGTACTGAATCACAAATGGTGAGGCTCATCTAGTGATGGCTGTGACACTTCCTGCTCCCAGCTGTCATTTCCATCCCATGACAAGGGGTTTTCCACCCTCAGTGCAAAGATCGTTCAGCTGTTCAATGTAGCAGCTGCTGAATTTCTTTAATTTGCAGCCAAGCATATTAAGGTAAGCCCAAATAATTTTTGGGCTACCTTAAAACTAGACTAAATTAAAACTTAAACTGTTCTGCCAACAGTAGTACTTCAGTTTTCCAACTGAGACACAGATGCAACTGAACAAAAATCTTGGGGTAATGGAAGAGATTACTTTTATCAATGTCCTCAAAGGACTCAAATTGTTGGATGGAAAAGAAGTTATATCATTATTCTGTGTTGAGAAGCTCAGGAACATTTCCAGGCTCTTTGGTGTGGGTACATGCCTTAGCCTTAACCCAGCTACATATTCTGATGAAGCGCACATCCAGGGCAGGTCATCACTGATCTTGAATGAAAAGAGGAGTTCCTGCTCCTAGAGATGGAATCAGCTCCATATTCAGTTTAGATGTCTATGGTGTAGATTTCTACATGTAATGTATGTGTTTAATGCACAAAAGATTCAGTGAATGCAGTCAATAGATCTCTGAGATGAGTTTTGTATCTTGTTGGACTGTATCCTCTCCTTTCATTCACCATTCCAGAAACAGTCACTGTATCATACTTATCTCTCTGTTTTTATAAGTGCTAATGACTCCTGAATGATCTCCCTCTTTTCTTCATCAATTTTCCTCTGCTCCATTTGTTTCTCAAGTCTAGTTGGGATGTAATTGCCAGAGACTTTGTGTTCTCTTGCAGAAATCTCATGAATGTTAGTAGATTGAGTAGTGTTTGCATTATGGACCCAACTTCCAGATGTGCCGATAAGTCTACAAGCAGAAGACAGACAACCTGCATCATTTGATGTCCCTCCTCTCACACACAAGCTGCCATTTGTCTCACTGAATCAATAAGATTTGGTTAAGGGTACATAATGGCTTGTTCTTTTTTCAGTCTTTCATACATGTGAAAAGGCATTATCTTATTAAACTTCAGTTGTGCCTTTTCCTCCAGTGTTCTCTTTAAGAGCACAGCTGTTGAATTGAGGTAAATTACAGTGAGTCCTTTGTGGTTACTCTTATCCTTTGGTAACTTCATCTGCCATGAGGTTGTCCATATAGCCAGAGCACCTACAGTTTTCTTCCAATATTCCCATCATGTTAATACTAAAAGAATTCTCCACAGATCTGTGAAATGTACCCTTATGCTGACCATCATTATGCTTCTCTTTCCTTTCAATACTTTCCAGGTTTTTTCATTAGTTTGTCTTTTTAATGCTGTTCTTAACAAGTGTGCCTGAGATTAAAGTGAAACATTGTTCAGGGAGAAAAGGGCTTCTGGTGAAACAGATGTCACTTGAAGGACTGTATATCCCTTTCTTTTGGCAACTGGCACAGATTCTGGCTAACATCAGTGGGCATCCTGCCCTCCAGCAGATGGTGAGAAGTGTGGAGAGCCAAAAGCCCATCTACGAATGTGGAATACTTTGAAGAGTTTATGTGTCAACAAATGTTGAATGAGCTTTTTTAGTCTGAACTTCTGTGCCTGCAGCTAGTCTGGAGAAAATGAGAGCTTTGTAACAAAAGAATATTCTGCATCAACATATGGCTGCTCCAGTGTTTAGAGCAGATGATTGTTACGGGAGGGTTTGGGAGAGGGAGATCATGAAGTAATCAGCATATCAGAAGAGTGACTCCATTTATGGCTTCTTTCTATTGGGAATACCAATAAGAGACCAAAATGCAATGTTTCTGGTTCAGCTGAGTTTCACAGAATTAGTTCTGAAGTTGGAAAAATCTGTAGTATAGCTGCTCAAATTAAGTTAGGTAGCCTTAGAATAGAATTTCACATGTGTTTTAATAGAAAGTCTAACTTGTTTTCTTATGGCTTAGTCATGTTTGCCAACAATTTTGAGAATCAGGGATGATTTTGATGTCACAAAACCGTCTTGCAAAATACAGAATTTGTCACATGGATCAATGAGAATTTTGTGTGGCTTCTTATAGTCATGCTTAGAAACCTTACTGGTTCTTAGTTTTTTAGGGAAAAGGCAGTGACCTACGCTACTGTAGTTGGACAGGAAATGTGTGTTGCAACAAATACAGATATACATAATTAAGTCAAGGCTTTTGCCTTACATTTTCCTGTGGCTAGAAATACTAATATACAGACTGTACTGTACATGTGATTTGTCTTTACTTGTAGGTGTTGAATCCCTACCCATGCGAACTTAAATATTGAGAAGGTTTAAGTCAGTTGCTTGGCATGCTAGATGAAGGAATAGCAAACTGTGATAAACACAAGAAATTTACTGGATAATATGGAGAAATTGATGGAGATTTACCTGAGTCAAAGCAACTCAGCTGCAGAATTTGTATGTTTTGTGCATGATTGTAGGGGAAGAACTGACTTTAGCTTTGAAGGAAAACAGAAGCACGCATTAAAGAATTGTGAGGGACGCAGATGAGAAACTGAAGGAGTTGGCTTCTTGTTTGCTGTGCCCTGAGAAGAATGTTACAGGTGCTTGCATGCCTTGGAGCATGAACTAGAACAAAGAGAGGCAAGAGGCAGTCTGCACTCCTCACCATCAGTGCATGCAGGCTTCTGAAGATTGCCTTTGTTATAGCAAAAGTTTGTCTTTAGGGAGTTCATGCAGAAATGAGACCAAATGCAATAAAAAATTGGTAGTGTGTGTGCACATTCCCATGGAGGCTTGTCTAGAGACTGTTGGAATTGTTCACTTAAAAGTCATAATACACAACTATCAGGTAATAATGATTTTCACTCACTGTCAAGGCTGTTTTGGTGACTGGGGAATAACAAGTCTCATTGTCATTTACCCATACTTTTTGGGTTCAATTGCATCCCGCTTTCACATTGATTCCTCCTTACAGTTTTTTGTTATAATTCATGATGTTTTAAACTCTTTCATTTTTAGAGTCACCAAAATCATATGCTTTGGTTTTTTAAAAAAACTTAGTTCTCTATAGATGTGTTATTTCATTGCATACACATTTCTATAGCTGATGATTATAAGGTCAATCCCCAAGTGAGCTCACTAGCCGTGTGCATTCAGTAGCACTCCTCATTAGTTGGTTCATAAAAGCATAGGGTTTTTTTCAGTTCTTTGTACATTGTACTGAAGTGAAGTGTCCCCTGAACTCAGTACCAGCTTTCTTGTATTTATCAGCCTGTTTTCTATTCTTTTAGCTGAGCTAAAAATCACTGTGATTACTAGCTGGTGCACAATTTCATGAGCAACATGAGATTTGCTTAGTAATAGCAATTTATTTAAATAATGAAATTCACAATGGAGTTGAATTACGGTGCTTGCTTCAAAAGTATTTTCAAGCTCTTTGTCTTTCTAATACTTAAAGCACACGTGGCAGGTGTAAGAGAGGGGAGGACAAAGCCTAACTCGCTGGGTAGAAAAGTGTGTCTTTGTGTTAGCACTGTGAAAAAGGCCCAATCAGGGACCTAATCAAGAGACTGCAGAAGCTAAAGGCTCTCTGTGATCCACAGGCCTGGCATGGGGCTATTGTGTGCTGGTTTATAGTTGAGGCATTGTGTTTGCTGTTCTTATGGAGCCCTGCACAGGGTATGAATAGGAAAATGGTAGCCAATGTCAGTTCCTGTTAATTTTTTGTTCTGTACAAAAATCTATTAGCGATTTGCCATGCACCCTGAAGTCCTACTGTCATGTGGTTTTGTTTCCTGGCCGTGTCTCTGCCAAGATATTTTCACCGTCCTTTGTTCATTATCCTCTCCCGGCCCACGTGCTGCACCTGTGTGCTTTTGAAGTGCTTTATGCATCTGCAACTGTTTGTCAGACTCTGGACAGTAGTTTTTCTCCCTTAGGAAATCTGTCTCCCTACTGTATGAGGAAATCTGGCTGTGTTCCAGCCTGCTTGGAAGCGTGGCTTTGCAGAATGAAGTATGTACACATGAATACCGAAGTGAGTGCTTAAGTAAATCTCCAGAATAAATCTATGTGTGTGTTACCTGGGTGAGGGCTGAGTGACAAATCAGATGATTATGGAGCCATATTTCATAATTCAACAATTACCTGCTACTAGATCTGAATCCACATAGCTTTTAAGGTGTGTTAAATTTTTTTCTTTTTTTGTTGTGCTAGAAAGGAAGAGCTTTTCATCCTCATTTACCAATCTAACATAAATACTACCACCATTAATAGAGAAATTCATAGGTTTAAGTTACAGGAAAATTAATCTGATAGCTCTTCATACTCTTGCCAGGTCAATAGAAGGACTCTATTGATTTTTAACACGTACAACACACACATCACAAGCTGCAGAGAAGTCTGGTGTCCATCTATTGCCTGTAGGAGTGCTTCAGCCACTGGGCTATAGGTCGAATTGAAGGCAAAAGAATTCATTGCTCTAGTTGAAGCTTGGCCAATGTATGACATGGGAAAATTAAGGAGACTCTCAAGTTATATGTGTTCAGCTTGGGGACAGTAGGAAAAATGGAATATTGGATTCAAATATACATGACTTCTACATAGAAAATAAACTTGTCACCTGAGTCTGAATATATAGGAGCAGAGCCCTGCCTTTTTTCCCCACTTAAAAGCTTCTAGCTTATCAAATTATCATGCAGGCATTCAGTGAGCAAATGTGTCATGTCAGTGAACAAAAATTAATTGAATGCATTTATGCCTGTTACCATGGTTAATTCTACATCCTTATTGCAGAACTGCTGGGAGAATTAGAAGATTATTGGCATGGTTGATTTGTATTCCACATCTGATGTGTAATACAGAATTTTGCTTTCTTATTTGTGAACAGAACAGTTGGGACTTAGCATGGACTTGATGGAGCCAACAGGCACTGTCATCTCATGTCGGTTTGGTCTCAAGTAAATGCTTGAGTTAGAGGATGCAGGGCTGCTAGCTTTCATGGTTCTAGTGCAACTTTTGGTGTTTTCCTTAAGATTTCAGCCTTTTGTTGGACTTTGGCAAAGCATTCAATGTGTTTTCCTTCAGCCTTCTCCTTCACAAAGTGGCAAGTGACTGCATGGGTGGTCTATGAGATGGGTATGAAATTGGCTGGGAGGTGGCACTCAGAGGGTAGTGATCAATGGTTTGTACTCAGGCTGAAAGCCTGCCACAAGTAGAATTCCCCAGGGATAAAAACAGGACCCTATACTATTCAACATCTTCATAAATTATCTGGATGATGGTGTTGAAAGCAGCCTCACCAAGTTTGCTAGTGACACCAACCTGGGGGGTTGAGATGGGTGTGTCAGAAGAGAAAACCCTGTCACTCAGGGGCCTGGCCAGCGGCGAGAGTGGGCAAGCAAGAGCACTATGAAGTTTAATGAAGTGTGGCTGGGGAGCAGCCTTGCTGAGAGACTGCTGGGGCTGCTGGTGGACACAAGCTGAGCAGGAGTCGGCAGCGTGCCGCTGCAGCAGCCAGGGCATCCTGGGCTGCATCCGCAGGGCTGTGGCTGGCAGAGACAGAGACGTGCTCATCCCACTCCTCTTAGCATTTGTCTGGCTGCACCTGCAGTGCTGTGTTCAGTTCTCATCCCCACAATTCCAGAAAGCAGCAGAGGGACTGGAGAGGGTCCACAGGAGAACCACAAGGAAAGATTGAAGCAATCAGGTCTCTTTTCCCTGGAGAAAAGAAGCCGTGGGGGACATCATCACAGTATTCCAGTAACTGCTGCACTAGGAGAGGTTTCATCTCTGCATAGGAAGGAAATTTTTTACGATGATAACAATCATTCACTGGAGCAACTTCCCCTCTGTTGGAACCCCCACCACTGGGAGATTTTCAAGATGCCATTGGACAGGGTGCTAGATAATGTCAACAAGGCTCCCTTTCATCATGATGTTGGGCCAGGCAATATTTTGAGGTCACTTCCAATGTGGGATGCTTTGTGATTCTATTATTGTTTAAAAGACTACTTTCTTTTAAATAAAAGCAAACTTTTTAGTCTTAGATTTTGGAGTGTCTTGAAATGTTAAAAATAATGTGGCAAGAACCTTGGAAGGCAAATAAAAGCAGCTGAAAATGAATTGTTGTAAAGCAAATGTGAAACTTTTTGCAAGCCAACTCTCAATATTTGAGGAATCAGTTCAGAATTTGTAAAGGTATAGAACATTCAATATTGTGAAAAGCCTCTCTTTGGTGCAGTTGGTATTAATGCTTATTGAGTGGATAACTGAACTGGTACCCCAAGTGGCTTGCTAAGCTACCCCCTAAATTCTAGAGTTTATGTTCCTTGGCACCAAAAGAAATTTTTCTTCCTTTCTTCAGAAATGCTTATACATTTCCAGCCTTCTGCTGTCAGTTTAATTATCTCCTCCTCTATTATATTTCTAATATTCTACGGTAGTACTAATTATGTAATTTTATTAGTTTCAAAAAATATTTTTCAAATGTTCAGATTCTTTAAGAAATCACATTTTTCTTTTCTGAATGCATCTCAGCTTTCATTGGACATAAATTACCTACACATTTCTAGTTTCTGAGGAAATGCTTGAAAATATGGCTGGAGCACACTCTAGAGGCTCAAAATTTCAACGGCAGATAAATTATCCCAAATTTATTTGTATAGCAGATATCATGATTTTGAAGCAAATCTCATGATTTTTTTAAGCTTTTCTTTCATTTCTAGTGAAGATTTGAAGCAAGATTTATGAATACTATGGATTTCTTCATCTCCCATTCCTCCAGAGAAATATATTTTATTACTCTTTATCTGCTGACAGGGAGCTGGGTTTTCTGTGTTCTGCTAAGTCTTATATCTAGGTCAAAGATGGGTGACATTCTGCCAGTTCATAGAGGTGCTGATATTATTTCTGTCATGTTTTGCAAACTAGGAAAATTTATCTTGCTAGATTAAAAGAAAAAAAGTGTCCTGAAAAGGAAAAAATGCTGCACTTCATAGAATTGTTTGGAGGACCAAGGTACAAGTCTACACAAGTTTTAAAATTCTAAACAGGTCTGTGGATGTAATAAGGTTGTATAGAATTTATTATGCCACTTGAAAAGGGTCACTACCCTACATGGTAGACTTTGTGTTCTCTGCTATTTTACATTATGTTACATGACTGGAAAGCTTGCATGAAAGCTAGGCAGAGCAAGTATCCTAAAAGTCCTGATTCATGTATTGTTTCAAATAATCCACTTGCCTATGCATCTTCTCTTTTCAGATATTTTTTATCTGTATAATATTTCCAATCAAATGTGAAGCTCTTGAAGTGTAGCAAAAGGATTAATGCATTTTTTGGACTGCTGACACTTTAGGACCATATTTAGTAACAGGGTCATGTTACTCTCTTGAAGGATGGTGCTAAATGTCCAGTTGAGTGACCTAGACAGCTGAATGCTGCCACTATATCTGAGCAGCAATTTGTGAAGTCATTCATGGTGTTTCTAACCTGTTAAATAAGCAGCTATGAACACTGTCAAATTTTTGTTATTATTTCCAGCTATTGTATGTTTAACATACATGTTGCCTGCTTGGATTGTTCGTATACTCTTTTATGCTGACACCCTAGAGCCTCAATGGTGAATCAAACTCAGGCATTCCTGTCAGGGTGTGGAGCCCACACACAGTAATCACAAGACCTTTCTTTTTTTAACCTGCAGTTGCTGTCTCTGTTCTCACTTCTCTGGCTGGTCATTGCTTCATTACACAGAAAATGTGCCCTCCAGTCCTCTGTCCTACATTGGCCTTGCTGCTTATTTGAAGAATCTGGGGCAGGTTCAGGCATAACCAGTAGCAGCCCTCCTGGGCACAGGTTCCAGGGATGTGCCACAGAGGAGCTGGCCTGGCATGGAGCCACTTGGCACACGTCTGCTATGAAGACTCTGCAAGTGCTCAAGACCTGGGGCTGTGGTCAGGGCAGCTGAGGGATGTGCTGATTCACCATGTCCATGCTGGAGCACGGATTCCCAATCTGTAACCCGTGAGCTAACATTTACCTTTGGAACAGGTGGCTGGGGGTTATTTTCTCTAGTTGGTAGAGAGCCTTTACACTTTGGAAATGGTCTGAATGACTGTTCAGGCCTGTGAACTGCTGTGACTGTAGTTACCAATCCCTGGCAGAAACCACACAGCTGAAAATCAGGGATAAAAGAACAGGGGTAAACTGGAGAATACATCTGGGAATATCTTGTCCCTAAAAGGTATGGACCACTATGAAAAAAGAAAATTTTGGATTCAAAAATTTCCCTGGATTCTGGCTTACAATTTGAGAAAGCCAAAGTATTTTCACTTGAAAACTCAAGGAAAAATTTTAAAACTTCTATTATTTTTTGTTAAAAAGGGCAATTCACGGCAAATTTGTACATGGTCAATGTCACACTTTTCCATCAGAAGATAGTTCTACTAATCTTACTGGACAGTTTTCAAAAGCAGACCAAAGAACAAGTTTTTCTGCCAACCAAAGCATACAATTTCTTTTAAAAAAAATTATAATTGTTTTTAAGTGGCCATGGCATTCAATTCCATTTGATCCTTTTCAGCATTCTGCATCTCTTAAAATCCTGAGTTTGTCGGAACTCTGTTTACAGAAATGTTGTGGGAAGTATAAACTATCGATTTCTATGTGCATGTGTAGTCAAATTCCTCTGGGCAGAAAAGTCTATGATTCAACATTACTACCAGTAATGAAAAAAGAAAAAGAGAAAAAACCCCACAGAGAATAAATAACGTGTATACAGAGGAGGGAGAGAACACCAAGAAAGAGAGTAGGAAATAGACCATGTGACTGGAGTCAGAGTGGGAATGATTATTCTTGGGGTTTGACTCTCAGGCCTGGATTAGAGCTTGAGCCTTCTCTTCAGTTCCTGATTTTGGTGTCCAGCACTGATGCCAGGAAGGACATCTAAGACAGTTTATATATACCATATATACTGTGCTACTTTTCAGCTAAATAAAATTAATTCATAGCGATACATAAGACAGGGTATTCTTAAGGAAGACATCATCCATACATGTTCTTTCAGTGAGTTTGCTATGATTCTATGGCTCTCATGTTTTCAAAAATTGTTCCTGATTGTGCAAATGCAAATAATGTTTTCTTGCACTACTTAATGTGTGCAAACAGTACTGCCATATATATTTGTTTAGCTAAAGGCTAGGGAAAAGTCAATGTGGAATGGACTTGTTTCTTATCTGCAAGTTTAAAATGTTTATTCACATACCACTTACAGTAAGTCTTGAGAAAGATTATTCTTTTTATCAATCTTATTTTAACAATTACAAAATCAGTAGATTTATTTGATTGTTAGTAATACTTGGATATTTTTAAGATCTTCACATAAATAGGTTTTGTTTAATTACTATTTATTTGCTATGGTTAGCCTTCAAATATACTTGTTTTTAACTGCTTGCAAAAATGCTTTTGTCCACTGCTAAAGTAGAGGAGGACAATTACACTACAACAGAATTAAGAGAATCATGAAGTAGCTGTATTATTTTGAGCTACTGTTGCACACATGTATATGTAAAATCAGCATGGACAGAATTCATACTGCCTGAAAAAAATTTGTATGTATTGAGTGGTGTGAACTCCCCAGTTGGAGAGAGCCTTTCAGTGCCAGAGCGTGACAGGAAGGAGAAGCTGCTTCTGGCAGCGACACATGATGAAATTAATTCCCCTCCATTGAGCTCATCTTACTGGTAAGGGGAGGCACTGTAAGAGTAACTGTTAAGAGGCACTGCTAAGAACATCAGTGAGCTCAGCATATTATGCTTTTCAGCTTTTGTGATTTTATTAGATATCTGGATGAGGTAACCTCTTGAAATAGCTGAGAGGAAGAGAAAGGAAAAAAGATGCGGTTTGCCTAACATCATCCTGCTAAAGAAATCGTATAGAGTCTTGCTAACACCAAGAGGTTCATTTCGAGTTGCTGTTTTCTTTATCAGAAAGGATGTGTTAAAAATTTGGATTTTTTTTGTTTTGTTTTGTTTTTTTTTTTTTTCCTTGCATATTCTTGAAGAGTAGATCAGAGACATTCTTGTGAATGCAACTTCTTGTCCTGGAAAATCATATGCAATCACCATAACTGTTTCAGTCTTTCTGATCTTTGGTGACCAAAGAGAAATCCTGTTTTATGCCTGCACTTTAAGACCAGAAGTGAGAATGATGATTATTTAGCCTGACATTCTCTTCAACACAGGCCACATCTCAAGTCAGAGTCACAGAGGTTCTGCTTGATAAGGGGATGCTGTCTCATCTGCTTATTCAATACTGGGTATTAAAATGCCTTGAGCTTTTTCCTATACTTTTTTTTTTTAATGTAAAGGTGATTGCTATGAATTCCGAAAAGCTTTTTCCTATACTTTTTTTTTTTTTTTAACGTAAAGGTGATTGCTATGAATTCCGAACAGCAAATACTATCACAAGGAAAGACTGGCTATTTTTTCTCTAAAATTCAATGATTACTGATCTTTAATTTATAGCTGTAATTATGGTTCAGATTGTATTCTAGATTGTATTTTGGATTTAGGGAATTTTTGTGGATTTTTTAATTGTTTGATATATAGAAGTTTCTGTATGAAATCATTTGGCTTGAAAGGACATCAAAGTTCATCTAGTGCATCTTTCTGTTGCCAGGCAGGAACATGTGTAGATAAATCCCTTCTGACAGATACTGGTCTAGTGTTTGTTAAAGGTTGCTAACAATGCTAAGGTTACGGCACCTCTCTAGAAAACCTGTAAGGACATTTCCCTGTGTCCAATCTGAATTTGCCTTGCTGCAGTTCCTTTCCATTGCATGCATCACAGACATGAAAAACACATTCTTTCCGTATGCTTTGCAATAGCCCTTCTATGTATCTGAAGATATGTTCAATTTTTTTGCATAGGTCATATATTTTGTGTGCTGTGCTGTTGTTCCTGCCTTGCATTCTCACTTTCCCCTTGCTATTATCAGTAGCTTCAATAGCACATGTAGCTATTGTTATTGTTCTTTCATTTTTGCCTCAAGTACTTGGAGTTAGAATCTTCACAGTGAGTAAATTCTTGATAGTGAAACATCAATACTTGCTTTTGTATTTTATCTAAATTATTTTATTCACTGGTAAAGACACAAGATTTCTAAGGTCAGAACAACAAAAATTTTTTGCTAAGTTATTGGAACTTAAAAGTTTTATTTTGGTGTTTTTTAAAGACTGATTTCTGTTTTCAGCTCTCCAGAATGAAAAGCAAACAAGTACAGATATCCCTTGCATTTGCCTCTGTTTACAGGATGTCAGACCGGGCGATTTCACGCAGCTGCCATTCCTTCTGTAGAAACAGCCCTGTGCAGCAGGGCTATGTATCTTGCCCTCAGAAAGCTTTAACTTTGGATTAGCTAGATGGTCTGTGCTACCAGCTGGTGGAGAGTCTGAGTAGTCTGCCCCTAGAAGACAGCTCTTGTTGGGCAATAGTACTTGCCTTCCATGCCCAGCTTCCCACCATGAAACATCTGTGCTCCCTTCAAGACAAACCTGGATCATTTCACCTCACATAATGCCAGAACAGCATTGTAGAATAACTTAGGTCAGAAGGAAACCCTGGAGGTCTCTAGTCCAGCAGCCAATCCAGCAAGGCTTATAAAGGACTTTTTCTAGTTGGGTTTTAAGTAAACAGAAGCATGTGGTCTCCTCTACACGAGATAACACAGAGCCAGGTGTTTCCCAGGTGGAGCAAGCCCTGCTTTCCCAGCCTCTCCTTTTGGATGTTGTGCTTCAGCCCCTGGACCATCTTTGTGGCCCTGTGCTGGATTGGCTCCAGATCATCAGCAAGTCTCCAGTGCTGGGGTGCCCAGAGCAGGAGGTGCTACTCCAGAGGTAGCCTCTCAAGTGGGAATAATGACATCAGGAGCAAGAGAGGAAAAAACTCACTTCTCTTGGCTACTTTCTGAGTGCTCAAGGCAACCAGGGGTTGATGTAGAGCAGATAAAATTTTTGTATGGATTTAAAAGTTTTATTTTTTTCCCTTTTGCTTCAGGCTGCTTATATGGGTTTTCTTCAAAACAATATTTTTGCTCAGTTCCCATATGTGTAGCTTGTATTTAGAGTTCAGCATCACTTTGAATGCCTCTCTCAAAAAGTCTTTTCCACTTCTTCTTGTAACCAGTGCCCCACGCTTCCCATGTGTTTAAACAGATCCTGGTACCTAGTGACCAGGTGGGATGTGGATCCATTTGTAGGCTTGCATTGTCCCTTTGAGCCTTTAAATGAAACACTGTGTGTGCATCTCATTTGCTTCTAGAATAAGTTTCAATATTATTAACTGAATATTCAGATTATTTGCAGCATTCCTGCTGTCAGTGTATTTATACCTCCCTGCCTGAGTAGAAAGCTGAGGCTTAATTGTGCTGTGGTCAACAAACTCACCCTTATTTTGGGAGCTCAGCTGGCTGTCATGAAGGGACAGTTTCCATTTCATCTGAGCACATCCTGTGTGAGATAACTCAATCATGAACATATGTTTCAGGAAGTACAGTTGTAGCACATTGAGGTTTTTAAATTTATTTTTATACTTATGACTAAAGGGCAGTGTCAAAGTTCATGGTCTACAAGTGAATATTTTGTGACAGTCATCTTATTTTTAGGTCTCAACTTGAAACAGGATTTCTCTTGGCTTGAATGGTGATCAAAAAGATATACAGCAGTAAACAATTAAATGCCTTTGTGGAAGCTAAATTTGCTTATGTGAGATTTTAGTGTTTACAAACCCAGTAAAAGAACAATATTTGACTACAAAAAGTGGAAATCTTTCAAAGTTTGTTTGCTTAGTTTTTATTTTCATTCTGGGAGAGGAAGCTAAATTATAGCCAGCTTTGTAGTCCTGCAGGCATGATGTGCCATAGTTTCTCTTTCTCATTTCGTTAGCTTATTTGGCTGTAAATTAAATGTAAAAATAAGTATATTTCAGGTAACCTATAGTGTTAAATAAATACACCCCTAAAATGTACTTTAAAATAAAGCAAATTATATTGTGCTTTGCAAATTAAAAAGTACAAACCAAGTCTTAAATAAAAGTGTCTTGGGCTCAAATTTTGATCTATTTGTTTTGTGGAACAGTATCTGCTCCTCACACAGTCCTGCTGTGTCTCTTTGAGGAGTAAAGCCAATCTCCATGTGAATAAGACTATCCCGGCCTTGTCACACAATATTCAATTATGTTTCATTACTGCTACAGAAGATCTGCTCTTGCAGTTGTTAAGGCAAAGTGTGTTTATCTAGGACTGAATAAAAAATATGGGATCACTTTGTGGCTGCTATTGTTTAAATCAAATACATTACAGTCGGTTTTTGTGCAATGTTTAAATAAATATATATAGTGTTGAACTACTTGATTCATAATTCTTTCCAGAGTTGGAGTCTTCAAAGGTTTACATCTTTCCTTTAAATCAACTTGGGTACTAGCTGAAAGAACATAGATAAAGACCTCATGTTGTTGTAGAATTCATCATTTTATTATTTTCACTTCTTATTTTTTACATATGCATGATCTTTAGCTATGGTCCAAACACAATGTTGCATTTATTAATTCAAAATTTGTTGCAACTTCTGCATAAAGACCAACTAGTATTCAAAATCCAGAGAAATTCAGAACAATTTTTCCTGGACATGAATTATTTCTTCATGCATTAAAGACAGTAGGAGAGAGTAAGGAAGAAAAATCCCTATAAAGGTCCTGCCACAGTTCTCTCCAATGCCTTTTAATTTGGCAAAAATGAACCTTGGTTTTCAACATAATGAGCTATGAAGCTTGGGAAATGTACAATCTTCCTGTATCAGTGTTTCTCTCATTCTTGTGCAGTTCTACAGTTCAGGATAGTGCAGTGCTGTTTGGTGATGTAGGAGCAGCATCCTTCCTGGAAGGATGTTCAGTGCAGATTCAGAGGGGTGTGTGCTCACTGGCCCTGGTAAACAGCCCAGTTCCTCTTCTCAGGCAGCAGCAGCAGTGAATGGTGTCTCTCATTTATTTTTGCCATTTCAGAACTGTATGAATGGCAGGAAACAGCAATTCTTGCCTTTTTCTTTGAAATATTTCATATATGTATCAAAGTTTTGTTTAAAAGAGTATTTTTATATCCGTTTGAGCAAAAATAGTACAGTTGTACAGGTGTGACAGTAGTCAAAGGCATTTTTCTCCCTGCTGGTTTAGAAAACAACTCCAAACTTGCAGAGTTAACTTCTGAACAGCTTTCTTGTCAAGAACAAAATATTGAAACTGCACAAGGGAGCCCATTTGTGAAAGACCTGCTTTTCTGGTGCCCCAGACTCATCTGTGCCATATCTGCTACATTGATATCTGTTACATAGCTGAGCTTGGAATCAAAGGTGGAATAGAGCTGGTGAAAGTTTGTCTCTCACATGTCTGCTCATTCCATCCGGGTTTATATGATCAAATCCTCAGCATGGGAAACTGCACCCAAGAAAATGACTTTTTAAATATTATTCAGGTACAAGTTTTGTGGAATGGTTTATTCTCATCCACAGAAGTTGACACAGTTGAAATTTGTCTGCTGCAGTTACATCTTTTGAATAAATGGTAATATGAGATTTTATACTTCATGTTTAGGGCAGTATTTTTCCTTTGTTTTGTACTGAAATTTAGGGTAGAAAAAAAGTCAGAAGTGGGCTTTGAATTTTTTTGTTACTTCTTTCTTGTGTAAAACTCCTATTTACTTTAGGCAAATTTGCTTGAGCATGAACTTTGGTGTTTTGACTTCTGTGTTAATTAATTAAATAATCCTGTTTTAAGAAGACCTTGACCAAATCTTTATGATGTAATGTAGTGGTGTAAAATTAATCATTACTGGTCCAGACAGTCTTGTGAGTTTGGGTGGAACAAAGTCATGAGAAAATAATGTGGGTTTGAATGGTGAGAACTGCACTCTATTTCAGGTGCTTTTTTTTTTACCCCCACACCAACATTTTTTTTTTAGGTTTTATTCCATTTCCTGGTATATATTTGGAAGGTTAAATAGGTGGATTCAAGTTATTTTGGTGGTGCTATTTCTTCCCACTGGCATTAAGCTGTGACATTCAAACCACAGCAACACAGCAAAGCAGCATTTGAACACCTCTTGTGTACATTACTTTTGTCAGACATCAAAGCAGAAGGCTCACATTTAGATCTGATCCCACCCATATTATTAAATGTTAAGATTATGTTCATACTGTTGTGAGTTAAACATAAAATACAAATTGGTTACAAAACATTTCTTAATGTTAAACTACCTCAGATTACCTCAATTGGTGTAATTAGACGGTGAATGTAATTTACATGTTAAGCAGTAGAAAAATTCTTCCTTGTACTAACAAGGATACGTTAAACAATGTCTCCAGCAAATTTCCTTCCCTTAACATCCTTTGCTTCTTAAGTTATTGTTTAATACACTTCCTAATCCTAAATTAGTGCAGGTAGTACCAATTTAGTACTATTTGCTACTGTTATTTACTACTGTTGCAGTGTTTGCACATTTTCTTCTGACTGACATACATGATAAGGAGATTTTAATTTCTGAAATTAACAATTACAGACTTGTTTTGCTGTTGAACTGAATATGCAAATAATTATGAGGAAAATAGGCAATGCTCCCAGGAAACCTCTGGTTTCCGAGTCCAGTCCAATTAGTAAAGAAGGAAGCTTTTTTACACGGCATTTATCATGGTCTGTTTCACTGACCAGACAGAGATTCTTGTCAGAGATGGACTGAACACTCTTCAGGTTGAAAGATAACTAGGTATAGAGTCAATCAATTAAATCAATTACTGATTAATCTAGTACAGGTTTATAAATATCATCACATCAGGACATCACATATAACATGCTGAAAATACAGAGATCTGCAGTGCTTTGAAGGTTCCCTAGAAAATTCAAGGTAGATACTGAAAATCTTACTTTGTTTAATTACAAAAAAAAAATTCTCTTACCTATGCAATGTTGTTTCTTTCTGTAGCAATATCCGATAAATATCTGGAACTTCTGGAAATTGGCTGAGACGTGGCAGCAATGGCTGCAGAGCTGTCTGCAAAACAGGCTTTATATGAATACAGAAACTCTTCACTGGGAGCATAGAAATCATGGACAAAGTAAAAGGAGATGATTATTTCAGACAGTCTTCACCCTTTCAAAGTTTCATAGTCCGGTTCCTGTGTTTAAAAGCAGGAATATCCCATTACTTGGTTGGAAACATAAGATTTAACACAAGGCCATCAAGTAATGAAAGCCTGATGCTCTCCTTATAAGGAACAATTTTATGTGGGGTAATAATTTTGGTGGGATTATACATAGAATCCTAGATTCATGAAATCATTATGGTTGGAAAAAACCTCTAAGATCATCAAGTCCAACCTTGGATTGAATACCACTGTGCCTACTAAACTATATTGTGAAGTGCCATGACTATTTGTTTTTTGAACACTTCCAGGGATGGTGACTCCACCACTTCCCTAGGTAGCCTGTTCCAATTCAAATAGGAAAGGTTGCAAGGAGAATATGGCATGGGAGAATATGACCTATGAGGGCAGACCTTACAGAGAGGTTGTTTGCTAAATGGTGGTGTCGCCTGAGCTTGCGAACTCTAGGAAATTCAGCATGCCAGTGATACTTATTTCTCCTTTCTAATCAGCCCTGGTGTAACTATGTACACCTTGGCTTTTGTAACATTGTAGATCTTTAGGATTCAAGCTTTCCAAAAGACTTTGGTAAGTTGCCTGTCAAGTAACTACTAATTTATCAGAGTATACTTGTTAGTTTTATTTGGCCAAAAATTAAGAGCACTGTGAGTTATAATTGCTGCCAACAGGACTATAAAAGCCAAGGAAAAATACACAAGATTAATGTCCTTAAACCCTGGGAGCTTAAAGAGAAAATGGTAGAGAGCTGAGCCAAATAATCATAATCCATTTTTGTTGGGTGGCTGTAGTTTTAATCAGCAAAAAAGAAAGTAGCCAGAGGTGCCCAGAGATTCTGGGGCAAAGTACAAGATTTCAGCTGTTGCCATCTCTGTATATTCTGTCTGAGCAGCTTCCACAACTGGGCCCCCACCCTTTTCTTGGTACCCAGTTACAGCACCCCTGAAAACCCTATAGTGTAGGGAGGTGAGGCTCCCATAAGCTAGGTAAGCCTTCAGCAGGACTTAGTATTTGGTTTCTTTCAAAAGGAGCACTAGAAGACCATCTTATTACTGATTGGGGGTGTCACAAATAAATCTGAACTGGTGATGATACAAAGGTCTTTAAACTAATTAATATAACATATAATGTAACATAACATCATATCATATCATTATGGGCTGGAAGAGTGCAGATGTAAGGCAGATGGTGCAGTTTATTGACTGTAACATTTATTGACTGTAACACTTATTGGTCAATCATTAGAAGGCTTCTCGTGCCTTGGCCCTTCAGTAGCTCCTGCATAGGAAACAGCCATAGTCAACAAATAGTACTGTAGGACTAAAAATAACAGCTCCATCAGCTCACGTGGTCTCTTGCAAAAGTAGTCCAGAGAGCTCTTGACAGCCTGATCGAGCCATAGATGTTCTGCTGAGCTCTGCTGCGTGCCAGGCTGGGGCTCAGGCCCAGTGCCAGGGGAGCAGGTTCCCAAACCCCTCCCCAGAGCATGCCCTGCTGTCAGTGGCAGCAAGTGCAACCCCCACACCCAGAAAAGCACATGGGTGACCCAGCAGATGGTGACACTGGCTGTCCTGCAGGCAGACAGCAATTTCCCCTGTGAATGGGGACTAATCCAGTTTTACAGTTTTATCAAATGTATCCAGTATGTTGACCACTCATAGAACTGTGAATAAGAATCCTCTTGCAAACGTCACCAGCCAACCAATCCCATCAAAATCAGTTCTCCTTCTCTTTACCTGAGCCAAGTGTGGAAATCTTGTCATAAATACACTGATGGAAGAGCTGTATATTTTTTAATGCTCCTGCTCAATGCATTGACTAAGAGCTTCTATCATCCTGTGTTCTGTTCCTCTGTCTCATTCCCTGTGCTGCCCTTCCATCTGCCCACACTTCAAAAATGTCTTCAAAACTGTCTGTCTGCTGCCGAGGATTTTGGACTAAAGTGGAGAACAAGCAGTGGAGTAGCAGGACGCTACTTCACTCTGGTAATTGCTGTGTTTAAAAACAAGAGGTATAAATCTATAGCAAGCTTTTATAGGATTGAAAAATCTGAATACAAAAGGGCTCTAAAATAAAATCCAAGGGTCACTATGTGGAGCTTGCAACTCTGTGAGCCTATATCTCAGAGAAGAAGGTTTTCTTCCATTAGCCTAGTTCATTAAGTGCATTTTCCAAGTGGCAATGAACGAGTGTCATTAGCATTCACTCAGAGTGACAGAATGGCTTTGACTGCGGTTCTGCTTATTTGACTTCTCTCACTAAACCTTATCCATCATGATGAATGCTTGGCCCACTTTGATTCTGGTAGGCGTAACGCGCAGTCTGCCGGGGAACGGAGTCTGGGTGGTGTCCAGTCCCTGCTACTGCACTCAAACCATAAAATCACTTTAGCCTGCACATTGTACACCCCTCTAAAAACAGCTGGGTTATTTTCCCTGCTCTTTCTTCTCAGCACTGAAAATTTTTATGGCTAGAAGAAGCAAATATATTTTACTGATTTCCAGCACAAATTTATTCAGCAACTGTTTACATCCATTTGCTCTTGTGCTAGCATTGTCCTGAAACTTAAATAGCTGCATGCCTATCTGTGATATTTACCCAGTGGTGTATTTATAGACGGCCCTCCTGTACCCTTTCTCAGGCTTTGTTTCACCAGGGCAAACAAGCCGAGTTCCCATAAGATCACTGTCAGTCTTCTAATGACTCTATTGCTGTGTGATTTAGTTTTTCCAGAGAACAAGTGTCCAAGTTTCTGTGCTATAATTCAAACGAGTTTCTACTGATGACTCAGTAACACTCTTACATTTACTCTGCCCAAAATTCTTCATCAGATACAATTTAGAATCCAATTTGCCTTTTTTATGGATAGTCATGTCAGTCCCCTGTGATCAGAGCTCTTTGCAAATTGTTGAGCTCGCTGTTTAAAAATGTCATAGATTCATCAACTTTAAGGGAGCTGTGACAACTTCCACCAGCTGGGGATCTGCATCTGATATTTCAGCTTGCAGGACACAGCTTTCTCTGCGTCTGGCCTGAAATGGTGGAGCTCACTGCCAACTCCCCTCCCCCAAGCCCTTCCACAGGGGAACCACTGATTTGCTTCTGTCCAGCCTGCAGTGTTAAAAAAGTACTTACTCCAGCTCATGCTAACAAAATAGGGGGCAGAATTTGGAAAATACTGTTCATTCATTAGGCATTTGTTTAAAAACATCCAAGAATCTCAGGTCCTTTTTTTGTCTGTTTAAATTCAAAACATTTTCATTCATTTTAGTAATTTTGATTTCTCACTGTTCTATTCTTGTCCTTAATTTTTTTTTCAGACCTTATTAAATGTGAATAAAACTTTTGAAATGGCAATTAAAACAGGTTTCTTCCTGTGGAGAGAGCCTACGTGTAACTGTGCTGCAGCCTATTGTCCTGCTTAATTTCTTCCTTTCTCAGATCTATCCTTCATCTTCCATCCTCTGTGATTTAGACTAAGCCCTTCGTGGCAAGGACCTTCATTTTATATTCATCTCCACCAAAAGCAGAGACACTTACTGGTTTCTGAAAGTATAAAGAATGTAGTGGATCAATGCCATTATCCTGAACTGCTCTTAGAAGACAAAGGCAGCTCTTGAATTGATGCTCTCGGGAGTGCAGAAGCAGAGCTACATTTTGGGCTACTGCAGACTTGCCAGAGGACTCTGTATATTTCCTCCTAAAGATCATAGCCAGGGTAAAAGCTACAAAAGCATGAGTGACTGTGATAAAGCTTGTAAAACAGGATTGCCTCATCAAATCAAGCAAATGTTAACAAAAAATTTGACTGCTAGGATTAAGATAGCCAAAGACTTGGCTATTCAGCTCGATCAGAGCATAGTGTCAATAGGCTGCATTGATTTAAAGTAAAGACGTGGTGACCACGTCTGCTTTTGGGTAGACCCTAAAGACACTTGCACAGGAGGCAGTAGAGCAAGTGCATTAGATCCTTGGGAGATTTGAGATTTGTGATCGGGGGAAATAAATGAGGGACTTGATCTCCAGGGCATCTCTCTCGCAGCTGAAAGCTCTCATGATGCTAAGCATCCCTGTTTTCCCTCAAATTCTGCAACAGGTCCCTGCAGCCTGCATGAAAGAAAGTAGTTTGAAAGCACCTTTTTTGTTTAGTTTAGTTAGTTAGTTTGTTTGTTTTGTTGTTGTTGTTTGTTTTGTTTTGTTTTGGTTTGTTTTTGGCGATGGCTTGGACGCCAGTGTATTCAACACACTACATTCTGTGATCCCTGTTTGAGAGGCCCAAGCCTGCCTGGGCACCCATGGTGCTGCCCTGGAGCTGAGCAGTGCAGTCCTGAGCATCATGCTGCTGTCACCCTTGGTCAAACACCTGCTCTCAGAGTCCTGGATTTGTGATTCTGTATCAGCACTTTAGCTGCTCTCTGTATGGTACTCATTTATTTATGCTCGATTGACAGGCCTCTCAGGACAAAAAAGAACTTTCCATCTACCTATTAAAATACTTTGCAACTCAGAAGATAATAAGGTAATTTGTTCTCTGTTGTGTTTTTGGTTTTTTTTTTTTTTTTTTTTAATTCATAGAGGCTTGTGCCAGCACCACACAGCTCATTGATCTGCCTTCCCAAATTCACCAACACAATCTTTGGTGTATGGGTTTTAACTGACCCCTTCAGCTGACAGGTAGTCAATCAACAGCAGAGAGAGCCGGTGGTGTTGAGCTCGTGATAGCTGGTTTCAGGAGTTGCAAAAGACTAGCTCCTCTACAAGCCTCAAGATTCCTTTGAAAGGTAGGTTTAAATGGCATGGAAATGCATCTCTGAGTTTAACACAGAAGTGTGCTTTGTTGGGGTGAGGCTTTTACTACAGAGAGATGTAAACCTCCCTAGGTTAAAACTACAGAGATAATTACGTATAGCATGGGAGCCCCAGCACAGCAATTGATCCAGTATGACCCCTGTATAGCTAATTACAGATTGTCAGGGCAATTTCTGTTCAAGCCGGACTGATAATTAATTAGTTACCTCCACACTGAAATCCTGACCTTGGCTTGGCACAGGGAAAACAGAGACTTGTGTATCTGGCCAAAGCATCTCTTTGGGGTCCAGGGGCAGGTAGACAAGGCATTAACAGCTGAAAATGGAAAATGGCAAATGGAAGGCCAAAATGAAAGAGTAGCTTTCTTTACCTTCTCTTTCCTTCCTCTCCTGTTCCTCCTCCTCCAAAACCAATTGTTCAGGCTAAAAGAATAAATAAAATCCACAGAACTATAATCATCTTTTGGAGACTTTCAGTTAATTCATACCACAGAATAGAGGATGTAGCTCTTCTGATAACTTTTTGGTCAAATTGTGAACTGGCAATTTATTCCTGCTGTTTTTTCTTTCAACCAGTCACTAATCCATGACAGAAATTTACCTTCTACCTTGTGCCTACCTGGTTTCCTTAGTAACTTCTCATAAGAATATGACAAAAGCTTGGAAAAGACCAAATTGTCAACTGCTTAATCTTTATTTATACAAAATTATGTGCTGTTAAATCTATTAGACCTCTGACAAAGCTGTCTAATGTATTTCAGAGAACATTTATTTCTTTCTTGTTCAAAAGAGGTTCAGATATTATTAAACTGAAACCCCTCCCTCCTCCCCCCCCCCCCCCGCCCCCAAAATATAAGAATCTATTTGCTTGTGTAAACAGATTTAAGGCCTGGAAGTTACCTGAACCTCCATACATACTTTATATATATCCTTTTTTTATGAGAGTCGGTACCAAGATTACTTTTTCAGCTTTGCATAAATTTAAAGTGTTTTGCAGAAAAAAAAAAAAGTGGTTGAAATCAACCCTCTATGATAACTTCAGAAAGAATTTAGATTATTTAAATACTATCAAAATGGATGCATGAATAAAGATTTAATGAGTTTATGATTTAGGAGTAACAGTGGGAGCAGAGTCAGGACATAAGGGACTCAGAGCATCTTTAATTGTGAAACAAAGAAGAAGAAGGAGTGCAGACTTGCAGTAATTGTATGTTTCATTGTCTGTGTTACTTCAAAACTCCCACCATGGCATGGGCTCCACTTGCCAGACGGTGCAGATGCAAAGTTTCTGTCTGTCCTACAAGGTTGTAGTGTAAATGGACAGTACTGGGACATGCAGGAGGAAAGAATAAAACAAGGGAGCTGTGCAGAGAGTTCAGGTGCTTTGCAGTAAATACCTTGCAGGGGAAGGTCTGACAAGAAAGGAAGCCAGGAAGGGTGTGGCATGCTCCTAAATATTTTGGCCACTTCAATTTTTTTCCTTTAAAGATCTGGAAATTGTTTCCTGTCCTGTGTCAAGCTTCTTTTAGTAGTCTCCAGGCAATCCATCCACACAGCTTCCCAACAGCAAAAAATTGCCATGTTTGTGTTCTTCATAGATGGAAAATTATTGGATCAGAAGCTGTTGCTCAAAATAAATGTGGAAGGGTGTACAGTTAAGTGCAGAAGAATGGTGAGGAGATAGGTGATGGATGTCAGTCAGTGACAACCCAGATATCTCTTATAATGAAACCCTTTATGCTTTGTTAAGATCACTGTTCTGTGTTGTAATATGTTGTTACTTCCATTGCCTTTGGATGGGTTTTCCCACATTGTGCTCTCTGCTGTAATCAGCCATGCGCTTCTCACCTTGTTCATGTACCCATCACATCTCTCACATAAAACGTGTCATAAACTCATGCCCATGGTTCTCTACCATGGACCAGTGCAGGGATGGCCCCACTTAATGCTCACTTTGCTCTGGAAGCTACTGAGGAACCCCTGTTGGGGACGCTGAAGTAATAAATGCCTTCTGACCATTGCTGTGTGCATTGTACTTGTTTATCTCATCCTGCTTGAGTCCAGGTGGGCATTAATACTGGCAGAGGCCAGTCTGCTGCTCTCACCTTGACCAAAAAACAAGGAGCAAAAGGAAAAACAAATTTTGGAAGAGGTATCTACCCGAAGTGTCAGAATTTAAGGAAATCTGCGCCTATTATGGGTTAGAAGGAGACTGAGTGTTGAAATTAGATTATCTTGTATCAAACTGAAATGCATCTCTGTCTTTCTGGGCTGGCCGGTGCTTTTGGAGGAGATTCTGGGTCAAAAGAACCTGCCAGAGCTGCTGCTCAGGGACTATGATGGTGGTGGATGCAGTACTCCAGGCTGGAAGCAGAACAGCAGAGATGAGTTTGGGTTGGCATTATTCCCTCTACCTCTGCCTTGAAGGCGTTTTGCCCCTCGAGGTGGTCAGGTGGGGCGAGAAGGGAAAGCAGGGGCTGTGGTGATATCGCCTCTCCTGGCGTGTGTGCTGCATCAGGGAGGCTGATGGCAACACACCAGCCAGCTCCTAACAAAAACTACTGATTGCTCATAGTGTCCTGTCCAAGCAAAGCCTTGAGGAATGGTTTTTGTCAGAATAAAAGGCACAGGAAGGCTCTGTTTCAGGTTAGCCTTCACAGTACTTGTGAGTGTTTACGCTGGCTTCCCAGGCGGTGCCGCAGACCATTGGTGTGGAAGGAGGCGCTCCGGGGATGGAGCATCGCGGCAGGCGCACGGCGGGGATGGCGCGCACCGGGGCGAGCCCGCCACCCGGCCGCTGGGCCGAGGTTCCCTAACGGGTTTCCGTGCGCAGGGGAACGACGGGCAAAGGCAGAGATCGCGTTAGTGCTGCCGGCCGGGCCGGAACTCGCTGCCGGTTCTCCCGGAGATAGATGGTCCGAAACCAGCCTCCCCGCGCCTGGCGCCGAAGGCTTGTGGGGGTTCGTTCTCTGCGCGACGGCGCCGTCCGAGGACGAAACGAGGGCCGGGGTATCCCGCAACTTTTCCCCGCGGCCGGCGGCGCCCGGCGGCTCCGGCTCCCGCCCCGCTGCGCGCATGTGTCTGTAGCGGCGGGGCCGGGGCGTCGTCATCTGCATTCACATGGGGGCGGCGCCGCCGGCCTCCGCCTGAAGCCCCCGCCGGGGGAGACACAAAACCCACGCGAGGCGCGGGGCGCCGCGACCCCCGCCCGCCGCCGCCATCGCCATGAATTCGGCGGAGCAGACCGTTACGTGGCTGATCGCCCTGGGCGTGCTGGAGTCGCCCAAAAAGACCATCTCCGACCCCGAGGGCTTCCTTCAGTCCTCCCTGAAGGACGGCGTGGTGCTGTGCCGCCTGCTCGACCGCCTGCTCCCGGGCACCATAGACAAAGTAAGTGCCCGCGGCCCCCGCCCCGCCGCCCTTTGTGCGGCCGGGCCCGCCGCCCCCGGCCCCGCCCGCGCCGCCCCCCGCGCCGGAGGGGGGACCCCGGGCCCGGGGAGGGCGGCGAGGGGCGCGGGGGGCGGAGCGGGGCCGGTCCCCGTCGGGGGGCCGGGGGAGAGCGGGGAGCGGCAGCCGGGCTGGAGGGGCTTCCCCCCGAGGGGCCACTGTTGTGCAAGTGCTGTACAAACGCTCCGCTCCCCAAAGCGGAGCTGGCTGTGCGCGGGAGACGCATTCATTTTGAGGGGGGGGACTGTAGACCCTTCTTTGCGTGCCACGAGCCGGCTGCAAACTTATCTACGCAACTGCTGGAACAGCCGGTGCCTCACCTCGCCTGGGAGGTGATTCAGCTCATCCCTTCCAGCCTCTGAAGGACATTTTAGCGTTTGATGCTTAGTTTTCTTGAAGGCTGTTTTAGCGCTATTTGGGTCCTTTACTGTTCGGTAGCCTGTGGAAAAAAATCTCATCCTTTTATGAGGGAGGCTGAAAAAACGCGTTACAGCTCTAGTTTGCATTGTGTTTGAAGAAAATGTACTCCGTCAGGTAACTTTTATATGTTTTGTGTGTGTACGTAATTCCTGTCGTAGCTCAGCCAGAGGCAGAGGGGTTGTGCCTCAAAACTTGGGACAGTACCGTTGTCTCACCTGATGTTCAATAACGTAGTGCACACAGAGATCCACATATTGGCAAAAAACTTTCCTCGTGTGCCAGTCTAAGGTAGTGAAGAGAAGACTGATGAAGGTCATCTGCTATGATGATGGGATGACTCCTTGCTTGAAAATAACACCATATTTTTCACCTTTTGCAGTTGTTAGAGCACTCCAATCGTTGGAGCCTGCGGACAGTGGGCTTTTGTTACCTTTTGTGGCTCTATTTCAAGTAGTTCTCAGACCCACAAAGTTGTAACCAGTGCCTTGAGCTCATCTGGACACTGGGCTGGACTGTCCCCCTTCGGTTCCTCAGTTTGCCACCCACTGGGGTTGTTACTGTTTTGTGTTGTACTGTAGTGTGGAGGTCTTGGCTCTGGACTGGAGTCCCATTCTGCAGATTTAGTAGATCATTCCTGCCTCCCAAATTCACAGGTACATTAGGAGGTGGTGTGGTGATAAGGAAACCTCACAGGAGCCCGCAGTGCTATTGGCGGGCGATGGAAGTGGTGGGAGCGGGCACAGTGTGTCTGTGGCTGTGTGACTGTAGGTAGCTCAGGGGCCACCATGGTGGCCAGTGGGGCTAGCTGGGACAGCTGAAGCCCCTGCCACTGCTGCTGCCGGCTTTCCCCGCCACCATTTCCCTCTAAGGGACTGTTCAGGCAATAGAGCTGAAGAGGATGTCGCTGCTCCCAAGGGGCTGCAGCTTCGTGGAGGTGGTACATGAGGTGCAAACTTTTGTCCAGTTTACTGGGCTGCGAAATGGGACTCCAGAGCAGGTAAATGTCCTGTTCTGCCATCGGGTAAATGCCCTGTTCTGCTGTTCGATGTGACACGTGTGACGTGGGGCTGGGGGTAAGTGGGGGCTCCTCCGCCTGACTATCCACTGGCTCTGACAGGCTCCGCCCATGCCTCCTTGTCCCCGGGCTCTTTTGCCTGGTGGCACCAAGCCCAAAGGAGGGTTTTGGCAGCCTTTCCCACACTGCTGCTCCAGGCACGCTCCCTGAGCACCTCTTGGACTTTGGGTTCTGATCTTTAGGGCAGGAAAGGTCTTTCCCCTTTGTGTAGATGTCAAGCCTAGTAAAATGGGGTCCTGCACTCAATCTGGGAAAGAGGCTCTACCAAAAACCAAAAATAAACAAAAAAGCATAACAGAAATAAATGTTAAAAGAGTGTTTCCCAACTTAATGTGCTTCTCTGTTACAGTATAGTTTGGGACAGCTCGGTTATTGAATGAAAGGCTCTCATTTCACCTCAGAGGAGCAAACACCTCTCATGTTCGGGTGGGGGTCCCTTCACAGCACCCGTATGCAGAGGAGGCTTTGCAGAGGTGCACAGCTCCCCGCAGCCAGCAGCGGCACCAGCCTGGGTGCGAGGAGCTGCCAGTGGGACCCATCGGGCCCTCGCGGTGCCGCAGCGGGCGGCGTGCGGGCTGGGATGGCAGCCAGGGCGGCAGCAACGCTGGCACCTCGCAGCCTCCCAGCCCCCGAGCTCGCCCCGCGTCCAGCAGGGTGCTGGGACAGGCGGCACAGACAGCCCTGGGCATCCCTGCTGACCCTGTGTGTCTCCTCTGGCTCTGACTTAGTTGTAAGTCTGGGGAGAAATAGCCTTTTATAATTATTTTTTAGGGGGATTTTTGGTTTTATGAGGGTAATTGTTCTTATTTCTATGGGCCATTCACAAAGCACTTACTAATTCATAGATGCCTCTCAAACTCATTTTTCCATCTAACTTTGTAAATATTCTTTTTCTGTAGACTCAGAATTTATACTCCGTACCTCTTTCACATTCTCATCTATGTTATGTCTGAGCTGTTTCCATGTTACTTTACTCTCTTTCTTTGTTTGTTAGTAAACAGATATAAAATCCTTTACTGTGCCATGATATTTTTTCCAAGTCTTTTTGGCTACTAGTGTTTGTTACTTTTTTTATACTGGGTGCATTTAAAATATGAGTCTTTTTATTCTTTATTTGCCCTGAAAGTCTCTAGTTAAAACTGGACATTTTTGAAGTTTAAAAGATACAAGGATGTCCCAGAGATGTAGACTGATTCAGTTCTTAAAATCATTTGAGATCATAACTTTCTATAAATATCTGACATTAGCAGACACTTTGAAGACTTACAGAGCTCATTTTTCTGTAAATACAAAATAGTAACTAAAACCAAAGACAACATTTAAAAAATTACAAAATATAAATATGAAGAAATGTTTATCAGCTTGGGGTGCGTTTAAAAATGTTTTCTAAAAAATGCTATAAATGTATTTCTTTCTTTCAAAAACAGATTAGAAAGAGGATTCAATATATGCAGGAATGTAGTAATACATTTTTTGGCATTTTGTGCTTTTTAAAACCTCTGGGTACCCTGAGAGTAATTAGTAGGAGATTTTTAATAAATAAAGATTGTGCGACCATAAAAGGAATCAAGCACTTGAAGGTCAAAGAACAGAATTTTCACAAGTCGATAAAACAAATTAGTGGGTTTCAAGGCTGGTTAGTATATTCTTTCTTTAGATTGCTGTGTATTGGTATACCAGCATTACACAGAACAACTTACAGAGCTTCTTGCCAGGAAGTTTTGGCTGAATTTGTTTACATTACAATAATTTTCTATCTTGAACAGGAAAAGACAGATATTAAATTCGCTAGGTTTCTCTAAGTCAGAATGAAAATACCTTGAAAAGTAATGTTGTTACAGACTGTTCCTTATTTTTGGGCTCCCATTTAATGTCATAATCATTCCTTTGCATTTTGAAAGAGACAATGACAAGGTAAAATGAAATAGTTGGGTTAGGCAGTGTGATGGTACTGCACAATAACCTTGTCCTGAACACAGGAAATGAACAAAAGTGAGGGCAATTATTAAAAACAAAACACAAAATCAACAAAACTGACAACAGCTTCCTCCACCCTGTTCAAACCCAGCCATGTCTTAGTTTTTTAAAGCATGGAGATCTGTGCTGAAACATGGTTAGTTGATTTGTTCCAAAAGATAGGGAATTGCTGAATTTATGTAATTTGAATAAAAAAGCCATAATTTCAAGTTAGAGGATTTCAGCCT
Source organism: Pyrgilauda ruficollis (assembly GCF_017590135.1). Lineage (NCBI taxonomy): Eukaryota > Metazoa > Chordata > Aves > Passeriformes > Passeridae > Pyrgilauda > Pyrgilauda ruficollis. The sequence goes on along the minus strand of NW_024524266.1, from coordinate 1,068,159 downwards.
TGTGTGGTAAAACTGAATTACTTTGATGGCAGGGAAGGGATCCCCGTGGAAGCATTGCAGTGCAGTTGTCTGCCGCTTAGATGCTTTTCCTCTCAGAGATCATTTTCCAAACAGATTCCTCCATCGCAGACCAGTTTGACCCACTTTCAACGTTGTAAACAGAGATCAGAATTGGAGCGGGAATTTTCCTTGTCATATGAGGCTTCGCGCTCCATTAAGTTTTGTTTGTACTTTTATTTTTGGTCAGCTGTTCGACAGAAAGCATCGTTTTGAGGACAGCTTTGTTCCTTTTTGGGGAAAATGCAGGAGACGCATCGGGGAATGCGATGCAGCAGCCATTTGACACCCCGCGGTGCCCCGCTCCCGCCGGGGCTCCTGGAGGGCAGGGCAGCAGCTGGCTCGGTGTTTGGAGCCGGGGCATGGGAGATCGGCTGGCTCTCGCCCGCCCGGCCCCCCTCCGTCGAAGGGACCATCCCCAGGCGCTGCGCTGAGCGTAGGATTGAGCGAGGCAGAAGCTGCTCTGCCGCGCGTGGGAGGCTGATCCAAAACACAGCCGCTCCCTCCTCCTGCTCCCGCCGCGCCGAGGTGGGAGACGGGCGGCACGGGGCTGGCCCCGGGAAAACATAGAGCCCTCTCTCCTGCTGGATGAGACCTGGTGCATGGCCGAAAGGAAACGTCATTCCCATTCCCTGTGGAGGATTGGGTACTGGCGTTGACATTAATTTGGTTATTAATTGGGGTAGTACCAGGCCTGATGGCAGCAAAGATGAAGGTCTTTGTACAAATACCTCATACATCTGTATGATTCTCTTTTTAATGAGAGAGGGCTTTGGCTAAATGAGGCATTCTGAATTGTAATTTAGGAATAAATTAACCCTTTGTGATTCACAAGGCAAATGAATTGTTGTGTATGAGCACAAGCACTGAGGGTTTGGACTGCCACGTGTGGCAGCCATGTCACCAGTCTTGTCCCCACGATGAGAGTGTGTGCCTACGGCTCCTCTGGCAAAGGGAGATTTATGCTCACTTATCTCTCGTTTCACTCGTAAATATCAGGGCTAAGTATACTTCTCTCCTGTTGTGACAAGGTGTGACCTGAACATGATATTTCATGTGTCGCGAAAGAAGAAGAAAGGAAAGGTGTTTTGGACCCAGAGTTCAAGTGACGATTTTTGTAGCCCAGTATACTTGCAGGGGGTGCAATGCTGGCTGGCAGCTGAATGTGAAGCTCAGACAGAGCTTGAGGACATCCCACCAGCAGTGCAGACATTACTCCTAAGGTGGAAATTTCCAGGTGCTATCTGGCCCCAAACCAACATTTTGGAAGTCTTCTGGCAGGATGTTCTCACTCTGAAGCCTTGGTGAGGCTGTTTTGGTCTGCCTGGTTGACCCCAAAGGCTGCTCTGCCTTTGCTCACTGAAATCTGTTGGGAAGGCATTGTGGTTGCTGTGTGCAGCAGCAGGTCATCACAGGACAGGAAGCAAAATCTGCCTTTCAATGTGCATATGCTCCCTTCCTTCAGCAACAGTCCTCCCAGGGAGATTATTGTGCTTCTGGCAAGAATAATCCGTGCTGGACAGGTGTGCCTGCCATGGCTGTGTGCTCAGGGAATGCTGGTGTGTGTATGAATGCTGTTGCTCCAGGGTGGAAGCACTGCAAGGATGAGCTGAGAGCCTGGGGAAAAGTTATCCCAAACAAAGTCATTAGGGTGCCTTTTTCTTGAATGCATGCTGTTCCCATCCATGATACTGTGAGCTTTGTAGGAATTTTTGGTCCTGTTACAGACTTGTCATTGCCGTGCTACTCCTGCTGCCTTGTGAGAGCAGGGATGCAGGAATGCTTTGAAGGAGAATACCCTTGTTTTTCCTGTCTATGTACTGGCTCTGTAATTCCGGCAACTGGGATATTATCCAAAGAAATATGGTCTGCCTGTGCTCATTGAGGAAGCAGAGGACTTGTATCTATGTGCACTGCTTTTTCCTTGAAAACCAGATCCTGTCAGTGCATAAAGATCTGGAATGAGTTAAATAAGGTTGTGCCAGGTCCTGAGAAGAGGGGGCAATTAAGGAAACTGTTGGTGATTAAATTGGTTTTTTTTGTGAGAAAACCTGGAAAAATAATGTAGTTCTGCTGGTCTTATTCTCATTAATGTCTTTCCCACAGTTTTTATATGCATTCTTTCTATGCCTGTACATAATATGGACAACAAAACCGCTAACCCTCAGGTACCCTACTGCTACCCAGACTATCCTCCAAATGCTGTGTGTGTGTGGAGAAAAGGAAAAACTGTGGGGATGCCACCAGCACGCTCCCCTCTGGTTACACTGCACGCTAGAGTCTAATGGCACCACATTGTTCAGCTGAAAATGTTTAAGATTGTAATTCCAGCCTTAGAAAACTGGAAGTCTGACTTTAGAATTGAAGTTTGCAGACTGGGTATGTATGTAAGTGTATTTATATATACACACACACATATATATTTATATATATTGTATATAGTATGCATACGTATTATTAAAATCTGGCTATGAATCACTGAGGAGAATTCAATATACATCTTCCTTAAATAAAAATTTTAATTAATTGTTATCCAGTGGCTGTGATTTGAAGAGCTGTAACTTTAAAACATTTCAAGCATGAAAGGGCTGCAAAAATACTGTGAGCTGGCAGCATGGAAGCAAGTGTCGTGCACCTTGGCTGGCTGAGCTTTACTCCCTGATCCTCAGCCAGTGTGACACTTTTGCTCTCTCCCTCACTTTGCTGCCTAGAGCAAAGCCATTTTCTCTCCACATCTCTCAGTATGATGTGGTTGCTGCATTACCCACCACCAGTCATAGAACCATAGAATGGTTTGAGTTGGAAAGGACCTTAAAGATCATCTAGTTCCAGCACCCATGCCATGGGACACCTTCCACTGGACCAGGTTGCTCAAAACCCCTTGCAGCCTGGCCTTGAACACTTCCAGGGATGGGGCACCCATGACTTATCTGAGCAACCTGTTTCAATGCCTCAGCACTGTTGTTGTGGTAGGGAGCTGAGCAGGGGTGGCCAGCTTCATCTGCAAGAAGTTTCCTTCGTGCCACTCCTCATCACAGATCACTGGTACCCCGTGGGCAGAGACCCGTGTCCCTTCTTGGCCAATGAAACGCTGCTTGGGTCTAAGTGCATTTAATACAGGTCTCCATTTTCCTGTTCTGCAGTGAGTGCTATTGGATGATGTTGGCAGCTTGCCCAGAAGAGAATCCATCCCTTCTGTAGGGCTTTGGTGGTCCTATGGAATATTTTCATGGGGTGGGGGGAGGGGGAAAGCAGCAAAAATCATACACCCCCCACTGGTGCAGCTGTGCTGTCAGAGAAGTGGTTTTGTTGGCTTTGTTAATGTCGCTGGGGGAAGTGGTACTGTTAGACTGGCAGAGGAATTCCCTCTCTGGCATATGTTACATCCACACTGAGGAGCGATGCCAGCATATCTAGCAGCAGAGCTCTCCCAGTGTAAACAAACCCTGAGTGATTGGACTCCTGAAGCCTGAGCTTGCGCTGCATCAACACAGCGATGCTCCACAGGAAGCACTGCAGGGTTTATGTGACAAGGGGTGCAAAATCCTTCCCCATCAGCTTTCCTTCGCAGGGGAATCTCTTTGGTTCAGTTCCTGTCAAGCCCACACCTGGAGCTGCACTTTATCAGGCTTCAGGGAAATACTCCTCTTCCTGTGAACGCTTAATGCTGGCACCCCTGGAGCTCTGCAGCCTGAGGCTGATGATGCTGCTTGGGATAGGGGTGAGTTGCATGCTAGCTGATTTCCTTTTTTTTCTTTGAAATAGCAAGAAAATAAGCAAAACCAGGAATTAGGAATATTAGTTCTTAGCTTTTAGGAAGGAAGGGAAAGCAGCTTACTGCTGCAGCTGCAGCCAGCCTCTCTTATGTGAGTGTATCACATCCTGCAGGCACACTCCTGTGCATGTGTTCTGGAAGGACTCCTGCCTAGTTCAGGTCACAGCAGGGGGCCTTCAAGGATCCTAATAGCAGTTGCAAAGACAGCTTGTAAGTTTTATGTGCATGGCATTCTCATTTTCTTAATGCTGTGCCAACCTATGTTTTCTGTCTGAAATATAAAAATTAGATGGAAACTTGAGACAACAAAAGTACTATACGGACTGCCCTGGTGCCCTTAGACTACAGTGTTTGTATCTTAGGGCTGGGTTAAAACATGCTTCATGGGAGTCAGTTTATAGACTTCCACAAAGTCACAGAATCAATTATGTTGCAAAAGATCTCTGAGATCATCAAGTCTGACTGAACACCACCTCGTTAAGTAGACCTTGGCACTAAATACCCCATTCAGTCTTTCCTTAAACACCTCTAGGGAAGGGGACTCCACCACCTCCTGGGGCAGCCCATTCCAATGTTTAATCACCCTTTCTGTGAAGGAAAGCCTCCTAATGTCCAACCTGAACCTTCTCTGATGCAACTTGAGTCTATGTACGTTGATGGGAATTTAATCAGAGTCCAAGGGAAGTGGCAAAAGTACTGTACTTCTACTGCAAAAAGAAAGCACTGTTTTCCTGAATATTGTTTAATTAAGGTACATATCTGAAAAGATGAACTCAAACAGCTGAATCAGTTTTGCAGAGTCATTTTTGGAGGGCAGATTAATGGAAAAAAGCAGCTCTAATTTTTGCATAACGTCCCATTTATAAAGGCTGCCACAAGTCCTGGCTGGCATTTTAATCAAACTGTACATTTCATTTGCAAACTTAGCTGAACTTACATTTTGAGGGCTATTACACTAAAGAACTGAAGTAGCTAAAGCAGAACATTTGTGTGTTTGAATGTAGGTCACTGTTAATGATGGCTAGACAGGCAGAGGAGCATTTCTGAACGTGTGCAGAGGCAAAAATCAGAAGAGCTGGAGGAGTCTTCAGCCCGCTAAAACTGCTCCTGGTTTCACATAGCACAGCAAAGTGGACATTGGGGGAGCACAGAGTGGTGGCTGATGAGTTGGTGTGGCCTGTTGGGCAGTAAAGAAAAGGTGTTGGGTTATGTTTGTGTGGCTAAATGTGGGATTGGATTTGCTGGTTTGGAAGGTGATGGTGTGTGGTCTGAGGTGGGAGAGATGGAATACAGGGCCTGGTGTGGGGATGTAGGATGTAAAGCAGAGGAGTGTCAGATGTGGGGTTAGTCATGCTGATGGCTTTGGAGTGAGGTAATGGGATCTAAGAGCTCCTTCTGTGGCTGTCACCAATAGTGGTGTCCAAGGGCAAGAGGTTTGGGAACCTTTATGCCCTATTGTTAATAAAAAATGGACACATCCAATTCAGAGAATTCTTCTACATGACACTCAAAGGACTCTTGTAAAGTCTAGGAGAGACTGGAGTTTGGGATAGCAAGTAGATTCCTGCTTTTACCTTCTGCTGTGTCTTTATTAACTTGGTGTCTGGGTATCCTTTTCAGCAAATCAGAATTTTAGGGCATATCATGAGGCACCTTCCTTCCTCTTTGTATTGTATGCAGAGTCTAGGTGAGTTGTAGAAATGTAAAATTTCAGCACATGAAAAAATTTTAGTGCATGACCTGTAGGAACTTCAGTCTTTTGCTGGATCTAGCTCTTGCTGTCTATGTGTCTGTCTGTCTGTCTGCCTGCTGCTGTGCTTTCAGAGCATGGGTTCCCTCAAGCCAAAATACAGGTGTGTAGCCCATGCTGACTGCTGTGCAGGTTATTATTGAAAAGTTTGCGGGTTGCAGGTTTTATAGGGTGGGAAAAGTCAGTGCTAAAGAGCTACAGTACTGCACAAACTGTATCATGCTAAGGTCTGGTGCTCTGTCAAGACACCTGATTTTAAAACAAAACTGCACTTCGTTGAGAATCCTGATCTGTGTTTTTGGTTTAGTTATAGCATCCTGCTAGTGTGCCATCAGTAAGATGTGCAGTTCTTTAAATGATTTGTCTCAACTGCAGAGTACTCCTTACTTAGAGATGCGGAAGATGTGATCCTTGGAAGTGCAGCTGTGCCTCCTGCTGTCCTGGGAGGAGCACGGGACTCCCATCTGCAGTTCTCTCAGCCCAACTGCTCACTGGCTGCAGAGAAAGTGCTGCACTTCCCATTGGTCCCGAGCAGCGGATGGATGCTTCCTCGAGAAGCAGAGGTTGTCCTCCTGTGTAACTGTGTAACCACTCTTTCTTTTCCATCCCTGCTGGGTTAAATTTGTGAGAGCCAGTGGAAAGCCGAACGCCGGAAGGGATGGGCCGTGCTGGGCGTGGGCGCAGGTGCAGGCAGGAGGCAGAGCTGGGAGGGCTGGCGAGGAAGGAGCCGGCAGAGCTGCTGGACCGTGAATCCATCGCCTGCAGCTTCACCACAGCACCAGGCTGCTGTGAGAATGGCCAGGCTTCCTCCTCATGATGCTTTTAATCTCATTTTTGTCCCTGAACACAAACCCTGGCAACAAATCCCATCCTGTAGTGCTTGTGCAGGAGGTGTTTGCCCCATTGGAAGATCAGCTGCCCTTGACCAGTCAAAGGGGTTGGAAGCAAGGGAAACACAGCTGCTGTGAGACTGAATGTGATCAATAGGACCCTTTTGTTAGCTTTGCTGCATTGTGCAATTATGGTGTTTTTACTGATTAGATTGCAGTAATGCTCTGTGTGTACAAGGTGCTCTGAAACATGGAGAGAAAACTGTTCTGTGCTGCGATGGGAATCTGATATAAAAGGGTCCAGGCAGGATGAACAGGATTTTCCCTTACTTAAGGGCTCAGTCTTTGAACTTCGGGCTCAAACAGCCATTCACCTGAGCAGGACGTTTTTAAATGGTTACTGAACTTGGCTACTAGTTTGCAGCTAGGTTACATTTTCTATTAGTTTCTGCTTTCTAGTTACTGAGATAGTCTTCTTACATAGTAAACCATGTTGTACTTATTATATGTTGTACTAGATAAATGATTGATGTAACTTGCATGTAGGAACTGTGTTCTTACTCAGTCTAGTAGCTTCCAGTTTCTATATAAAGGCCCTGTACACTTCTCATTTTGTGACCCAGTTTGTCAACTTGTTCAGCAGTGAATGCAAGTAAACAGCTGATTTCCCATACATATAGCTGAAGATGTCTCCTACTTTTTATTAATGTCTCATGTTTACTTGAGATTGCAATCAAACAGCTGTGGTTGGGGTTTTTTTCTTTATTTTATTTATTCATTATTGTACACATTCCATACTTATTTTCTTCATATAATTTCCCTGTCCAAATGAACTAATAGTAGCCTTTTTAATTTTTTCTAAGACCACCCCGTCATATGTTTTCCTGATACAGCCTCTCTGCATTGCCCTTTTTTATTCACTTGTTAAGTTGTTTAAAACCATAGATTTAAACTGATCTAAAGGAATGTAACATTTAGCTAGGTACCATCTATTTGCATTGCACACTGTTCCCCACCTTTTCTGGGTGGTAAGAAATGTACTCTGCTCCTTGATAGCTACAGTGCATCACATAAGTGTCCTCATTGAACTAGCTGTGGTTTCTAGCACTGCTCCCCAAGAGATTAAATCTTAATCAGAACCTGTCCCTGAACCACAAAGAAGTGGTTCAAACAGTGGCTGCTCTGCATATTACCTTCCTCTCGTCTCTTTGGATTCCACTGTGGCACCCTGGTCCCTAATTAAGAATCTATCATGCCCCTGTGGAATCCCTGTCTTTTCTAATTACTATTAACCTTTTTTATTTGTATTACTAGAGCACACAGAGATTCCAGTTGGACACTGAGGCCTCTTTGTACTAAGAGCTGTGTATACATATAAAAAGTAGACAGCCCCCATTAATGAACTAATGGTGTTGGTCTATGATAGGAAAAAGGTGAAGCAAATACTGGAGAGGAAAATACATAACCTCTTCACTTTACTGGCTTTATGTACATGCAACCTACTTTTTATTAAGCTAAGCAATTTGGGAATATGACCCTACTTTTATTTATCCTTTGTCTCTGTACAGATTAGCTGTCTTTCAGGTGGACCAGGACTTACCTGCCTCTGGTCTGCTTGCATGATGTTCTGGTACATTTTGAATAGTCTGTGAGGCTATAAATGTGATCTGTGTGAGAGGTCATGCTCCTGAGCTTCCTGCAACTACAAAGGATATAATGTACCATATGTGTGATTTTACCACGGGCCTGGCCCACATAACTGCACTTCAACATTCTGTCGCAGGGCTGGTTTTGTTCTTCAGGTCCTTTACTGTGTTTCTCAGCTGTCTGTAGGAGAAGGTTGCCAGAATCACATTAACATTTTCCAGGTAAATATCGGGTTTGCTTAATTTTATGGGACCATTAATGCTTTACATTTCTAGCAGGATGCAAATGCTAAGATATTTTTAAATTTTTTACCCATATGCTTCTGTCTTCTGTTGTATAAAAATGCTGCTGCAGTCACAGAGCTGAGAAAATGTACCCTGCTTCTTTTATCACTCCAAAGCCTTTTCCCTTGTTTTGCAGGAAGAAATTATATTTCTAAAGATTTACTGTAACTTATTTTATTGTTTAGAGGAAGATGATTTTTAACTGAAAACATGCATTAGAGTGCTGGAGGGGCTAAGATCTCAGTGGTGTATTTGGCATGTATTTTAAGCTTCCAGACCTGATAGGGAACAATTTGCTGGGTTTGAGTTTTCTTTGCTTGTTGTTTCTTTAATCTTCAATTGAAAGTTTTTGCCTTTCTCTAATCATGTCTCTCCTTACCCTCTCCCCGTTCTTCCCCCTAACCCTTTTTTTAATTTTTATTTTTGCCTTCTTTTTTCCAGTTATTGCTCAGTCTTTTAGAATTATGTGCGGCCTCTTATGAGGCGGTAGTACATGTCTGGGTTTCTTAGAATTACTGAGTTTAATGTGTTGGAGACTTTGGGACATTTTGTGTTAATGTGGATTATGTTATGAGACAAGACGTGCTTCTTCTAAGAGAAACCTGGATTTACTGTGATTTCTTGGGAGACATTATTTGTGTTTGAAGAGCAGAAGTAATGTTAAAGTTTCTCAGAATGAAAAGAGGCCTTGATGAATAAAGCAGATGAAAAAGAAAATGGTGGGTACAAAAAAGAGACAATGAAGTAGCACATGTAAAAGGAGATAAACCCCAGTTTTTATGCAAATAGTTTAAGATAAAACAGTTCTAAATTGCAATGATATTGTTCTGTGAATATTAAGAACATATAGGAGAGAACATACTAGAAGCATCAACATGGAAAAAAATTCCCAGCATCTTATTCCAGCAAGGGATGTTGGCATGATAGCTTTGGATTTCTTACTAGAATTAAGAAATAAATTAATAGAGTAATCAAAAAGTGTTTCAAGCAAGAGACATGAAGGTTGTGGTGTTTTCAGGGAGGCTCTCTCACTTCTTGCGTCCTTCAAACTTACTGAATTTATCTTTTGCGCTGTAGTCCTTCCATAGGGCTTCTTTAGGATTCCCTTTATGTTTTAGTGTAGTAAAGGGTTATTTTTAAGCCGCAGTGATTTATCATAGTACCAAACAATTTGAGGAGTTTGGAGGGGTGTGTGTGTGTGCTCTTTCCTTGAGGAAAGGAAGATTCTTCAACTCATATCATTACCAAATTGCTTGTATTACAGACTAGTGGGTTTCATTTAAGACTCATCCAAATTTTGTTTAGAAAATGATAGTGACTTGTGTTTTCAATTTCTTTGTGCCAGGTTCACCCTGTCATGCTGTCACATTTGTTAATTTTTGTGGTATCAAAAATTACCTTTGTGGTAATAATTCTGTATCAAAAAGTACCTCTGTGGGTCAGAGGTATCTTTAATATCCTATAATCATGTGGGGAGGCACTGCCTTGGTTTCAGCTTGACAGAATGTTTGCAGTCAACCTTTTGTGAAGTTCCCAGTGCTATGCAGGTGGATTATGCTGTGAGTTTATGTAACCTTGACACACATGTGTGTAACAAAACCTCCTCTGAGTGTAATGCATGATCAAAGGCCGTGACACTGTGTTGCAACACCTCGGTTTCCAGTGACTTGCCAGTGCATTTCAGTGCGAGGCTTTCCCCTTCTGACAGAACGAGGTGTCCAGTTTGGGCAATGACTTGTTTGCTAAACTACTTCACAGAAATCAATGAATGTGTTGTGAAAGGATGCTAACGTGCACACAGAATTTAGTTAAGCTGTGGTAAGTGAAGCCATGTCCCTGTGCAGGCTGCTTTTCCGTGGCAGGGCTACACTTTGCTTTTGGGGTCTACAGTGGTGAGCCGAAGGCACCGTGAGTGCGGCTGCAGAGAGCAGACGGCTGCGCTGCCAAAACCTGTCTCAGATTCACTCAAGGTTTTACTCTGTGTGACGCTGTTTTCCTTCTGGGGTGGGAAGGGGCTGTTTAATAAACCACAGATAAAGGTCATTAACATCAGACCCTGGAATTGGTAGATTATTAACTCCGGGTGCTGGTATTTTCCGCGGAGGTGTTCGGAGCATTTCCGATATATTTCCTCGTTAGAAAACCGATACCCAAGGGTGGGCCGGAGTCAGAACGAGGGCACCGACGAGCCCCACTGGCGACACCTGCCACCCGCGGCGTGCGCCTCGTACCCTGTCCGCGGTCACCGCTTGTCCCGAGGAGGGGCTGTTCCCGGCTGCCCGCTGGGCCGCTTGGCCCTGCAGCCAAACCCGTCACGGCGCTGGGGTCTGTGCAGCAGCAATTTGAACAATTCAGAAGCACGGCGCGGCGAGGCCCGGGCCGCTCCCGCCCGCAGCCGGGGCGGGGCCGGGGCGGGCCGAG